>NW_022639562.1:774000-791225 GCF_010583005.1 Odontomachus brunneus
TATCTTACCAATATGTACTAATGATCAGGAATAAAATATGTTCGCATTATCGGAACATTCGATAAGGTTATCGTCAATACGTGAATCTGCGTCCTTTAATGTTAAGATAGAGCTTCATGCAATATCTTATTTATCGTGTGATTTACAAAATATTGTAATAAAATAACACTTCAAGTAATGTATGTATGTTGCTGTTGTTATGATTCATATACGTCATTGATTAGTTTTAATTAGTTTTATCTTTCAAGTAGTTGTAAGTACATACTGTCTTGCTTAAATAATTGAAAGCTGTCTGAAGTTGATATAAATAATAATTTAAATATCGCTTTATGAAACTATTTTAATAATTCAAACTGCTAAAACGGATTTCAAATTCGATAATTGATTTTTCATTTATTTTTTTTTTATAAAAAAAAAATAGAACACATATATATTGATTATGATGTAAGAAAAGAGGTTGTATGGAGA
The DNA here is from genome assembly GCF_010583005.1 of Odontomachus brunneus. NCBI lineage: Eukaryota > Metazoa > Arthropoda > Insecta > Hymenoptera > Formicidae > Odontomachus > Odontomachus brunneus. The sequence continues at coordinate 774,469 of NW_022639562.1, forward strand.
AGTATTTTTGCATAAAATTACATAGTACAAAAACTTAATTTTAAGGGTTGGTGGTAGGGGTAACTCGAAAAAAATGGATTTTTCGATAATTGTCTGTACGTAGTTTTGTAGACATAAAAATGAGGTGCAACTTTTGTTTAAACTTTTTTTTTATATCTCTCATCGTTCTGGACTTATTACGCGAAAAAAACAAATCTGCATTTTTTTCAAGGGGTGATATCACCCTTTCAAACCAAAATATGGCACGAAAAAAAAATAGTTTTGTGTTACGGATGAACTACTCTACTTGCATAAATTTTTTTCAGAATTTTCTGAATTTTCGGGTTGCCTAACCTCCCTTGTCAGCGGGATTTAAACTATTGTTGATACCGGCTTTTAATCGAGCCGGTTTCGAAACGGTTGTTGTCGCGGTGTGTTTCGCGATTTGTATACGCGAAATGCGTTATGCGATGTCGAAGGTTTGTTAGCGTGATGATACGTTTAGCGATGATTACGCGTTCTCGAGAGCGCTCCAATACATTGGAGATCTCTGGCGCGTGATCAGTGTTTTCGCGGTTGAAATAAGCGGGGCTAAGTAGCAGATGTCGACGTCGCGAATCCACCTCGGTTGACGGAACGGTCTAGGAAGAGGATGTTGACGTCGCGTATCCATCTCGGTCGACGTAATGGTCTAGGTAGAGGATGTCGACGTCGCGTATCCACCTCGGTCGACGGAACGGTTTAGGTAGAGGATGTCGACGTTGCGTATCCACCTCGATCGATGGAACGGTTTAGGTAGAGGATGTCGACGTCGCGTATCCATCTCGATCGACGGAACGATATAGGTAGCGGTAAGGCGAAAGGTTTGCTGCGAGGTCTGGTCGGCTGAGCGTCTCAGAGGATCTCTCCGGCGGATCTCTCTCGATATCGTTTTCGCGTTGGCTTTTATACCCGAATTTAACAAACAGTGAAGCTGTTTGTTGACTTCGCGGATGTTCGGCGCTTTGTTCCGCGATCTTCGGCGTAAATAATGAATAATCGTCGCGACGATCTGTTAACTTTCCTGGATTGTCACAAATATTTACAAAATATTACTACAAATATTTATTTTTTGCTTACAACAAATATTGTATAAAATATTTAGATATTGAGCCTATATTTTAATAATGTTTTGAATAAAGATTTTCGTACTTTTTCCTCTCGCTCTTTATGTATATATAAAAAAATATTTATAAAATATTTATATAATATTTAAAAAAAATAATTCGAAATAAATATTTAAAAATATTTATCATTAATATTATTATTATTAATATTATGTACTATTTGGGTTAATACTTTAAATCTTGACAATACTTCGAGTAAGTATTTCATCACTTAGCAAAGAATTACATATTAGTATTTAAATATTGACAATGCTCTGCGTAAATATTTTATTATTAAACGAAGTATTATATATCAATATTTAAGTATGGAAATCAATCATAAGATAGTATTTGTAACACTAAACACTGAAATACTTGAGCACTAAGAACTGTATTTGAATTACAGAATATTACTAAACACTGGACTTTTAATACTAAAAATAAATAATTAATCAATGATTCTCAGAATGATATTTCTGTAAGAGTATGCTCAGATAACCAAATCTGCAGATTTTATGCAGTGTCTGCTTTATATTTTGTCGGCAGTTTAGTAGTAACATTCCCTGCTTAAAATGTCTGATAGAAAACGAAAAGAAATATTCTTATGTATTTTAATCGTGTTTCTGATTCCTGATTTTCGTAAGTGAGTTAATATATTAACGATAAAAATTTAAAGTAATATCATTAAAATATCTCACATTCAAATAAAAATTTATAAGCTTGTTCCGAATAATTGTATATCATATTTTATGAGAATTTTACGAATAATAAGATTTCATATCTTATAATAACTTTCGAACAGAACTCTATGCAATGCTATCAGAAATTAAAGAAGAAAAAACTTATCTCTGCTTAAAATATCCGATTGAAAACAATTAAAAAAATTCTATCTAAACTAATCGTGTTTTTGGTTCGTGCTTTTCACAAACGACTTATATTATCGATGGAATATTATATTATATATTATATTATATACTATATTATTTATTATATTATATATTATCGATAGAAAGAAGTTTAATATATACTTGTTTATATATTCCGCATACTTTGCAAATTAAAACCAATAAGCGCTTTATAAAACGTACGAATTGTATATAGATTGTTATGAAAATGTCACGAATAAGAATATATCGTTTTCTATGACATTATACCGGATACTATCATTCTCTATGCGAAATCCATCTAATACTTAAAAAGTCTGATAAGATAAGATAGAAAAATATCTATCAGCTTCTATCGTATTCTTGGTTTGTAAATATCAGACTGGTTATCTGAAATTTCAGATACATTTTCTATCTTTCTATATTTAATTTTTCATATAGCGCTAATGTATCATTTTTAATATATTTTTATACGATTTCATATAAATCATATAAAATAGTCATATTTTATCAAAATTAATAAGATTCTATCGTGCTTTTAGTTCATAAATATCATTTGGTTACCTGATTCGTTGATGATTAATTATCTGAAATTTCAAATACATTTTCTATCTTTCTCTATCTAAGTTTTTCATATAGCTTATGTATCAGTTTTAATATTTTTATCAAGCAGACGTATACACTTCTTAAATTTTTTATATATGATATATATTACTTTTTCTAACATAAACTATTCGAAAATTGTAGATTATTTGATTTCAATGTCATATCACATTTAAAAATTCTCACTGGAACTCGAACTTGAACCCTGAGGCACATCCGCGGATTACGAGTCTGTTGTTTTAGACCAGGGCTTGGAACAGTTTGCCAATTTCAGCGGATTCTCGAGAGCTACGCCTTCTATCTTTTCCTTGCCGCGAGCCACAAAAGTGACGGTCGAACCTCCAAGCTTGAAGCCGCAACTGGCCGCGACCATCACATTTGTGGCCCGCTCGCAGCAAAGGGAAGATAAAGGCTTCCGAGGATCGGCCGAAATTGGCAAACTGTTCCGAGCCCTGCATTAGACACTACACCATTTCTTCGAACGATATAAACGTCTTACATTTTGTCTATATGTTCGCGTAATAATCATATCATATAAAAGTCGACCTATAGAGCTCCTATCGTTTTCTATCGGGACAATACTACACTGGTTTCTATATCAGTTCTCCGGAATGATTAATATAATGTTATAATATATAATATTATGATGTTTTATAATATATAATATTATGACTATTTTATATGATTTATATGAAATCGTATAAAAATATAATAAAAATGATACATTAGCGCTATATGAAAAATTAAATATAGAAAGATAGAAAATGTATCTGAAATTTCAGATAACCAATCTGATATTTACGAACCAAGAATACGATAGAAGCTGATAGATATTTTTCTATCTTATCTTATCAGACTTTTTATTAGATGGATTTCGCATAGAGAATGATAGTATCCGGTATAATGTCATAGAAAACGATATATTCTTATTCGTGACATTTTCATAACAATCTATATACAATTCGTACGTTTCATAAAGCGCTTATTGGTTTTCATTTGCAAAGTATGCGGAATATATAAACAATATATAATGTTCTATGAGAGTAGAACTTAAACCTTGATATCTATATAAATAAATCGCAATTTCACGATAAAGTCTATCGTTTCTTATATGCATTTAACAATACACATTTTGTGTCTTCAATTAAAATTCCCGCTTTCGCGTAGTAATTATATCATATAAGAGCAGACTTATAGAACTGCTATCGTTTTCTATCGGAAAAATACGCTGGTTTCTATACCGGTTTTCCGGAACGATTATATACAGGGTGTCCCGAACCTCCATGATAACCCTTGGTGAGAACGTAGAACGGATTGAGATGAGCAAGAAAGTCCTGCACCGTTTTGCGATTTTTGCAATAGTTTTTGAGAAATTAATTATTTTGTCTCAACAAATCAGCGTACAGAAAGCGGCAGCGAAAAGAAAGATGCCTTCAGCCGACGTGCAACCGTGACATTCGCGAATCGCATCTCGCCGCGTCCCTCCGCCCATAGCTACTAGTATAGCGAGGCGTGATGCACTGACACATGTGCATGACATATCCGTGTGCTAAATTGATGCCGAATCGAAGCGTGTCGCCGCTTCGGCTGTATATAGAGGTGACACAGCGAGCGGCGTGTAACACAAAATCGTGTGCCCAAAGATAATTATCTTTTGTTTTCTCGACATCGTGATAGAAAAATGACAGCGCGCGATTACATTTAGAAGATTATTTTATAAGACAGCTCACATTAAAACCATAATGTGTTCCTGTTATTAAAAAAAAAATAGAAAGAAAGAAAACGATAGAAACTGAAAGGATTTATAGAGAATCTAACTGTTTTCTATCGAAATTGTTTCTCTATCCTATCCTTTACATGTATCCGCAAGAAATGAAATCGTTTTCTATCGTGCTTTTTAGGAGCAACGTGTTAGGAAAAACATCCATTCTTGACGTAACCACTTGATGATAGATTATGATGCACGCCTTCTGTCGTAATTATACGTACAAGTCAAATTACGTTCGTACACAATCGAGAATGATAGATTTCCTTTACACGATAAAGAACTTTGAGTTTCTTCCATCGTTAATATACCACAAATTATGACGAATTTCCAGTGATTTTTTCATGATAAATTCCAACAAAATGATAGGACACGACAAGTCTCTAAGAATTCTATCATAGTAACGACTTAATACCCTCCTGACAGAGCATGATAGAAAACGATTTCATTTCTTACGGATTCGATACATGCAAAGAATACGATAGAGAAACAATTACGATAGAGAACAGTTAGATTCTCTGCAAATCCTTTTAGTTTCTATCGCTTTCTTTCTTTCTATTTTTTTTAATTACAGGAACACATTATGATTTTAATGTGAGCTATCTTATAAAATAATCTTCTAAATGTAATCGCGCGCTGTCATTTTTCTACCATGACGTCGAGAAAACGAAAGATAATTATCTTTGGACACACGATTTTGTGTTACACGCCGCTTGCTGTGTCACTTCTACATACATGTATGCAGCCGAAGCGGCGACACGCTTTGATTCGGCGTCGATTCGGCACACGGATATGTCATGCACATGTGTCAGTGTATCACGCCTCGCTATGCTCGTAGCTATGGGCGGAGGGACGCGGCGAGATGCGATTCGCGAATGTCACGATCGCACGTTGGCCGAAAGCATCTTTTTTCCGCTGCCGTTTTCTGTACGCTGATTTGTTGAGACAAAATAATTAATTTCTCAAAAACTATTGCGAATATCGCAAAACGGCGCGGACTTTCTTGCTCACCTCAATCCGTTCTACGTTCTCACCAGGGTTCATTATGGAGGTTCGGGACACCCTGTATAATGTTCTATGAGAGTACGCTTGAGATGTAAATAAATCGCGACTTCACGAAAAAGTTTATTGTTTCATATATGAGTTTAATAATACATATTTTGTATGTACAATTAAGATCTCATATTTTGTATGATCAATTAAGATCCTCACAAAATAAGTATTGTTAAATTCTTATGGGAAACAATAGATTTTATCGTAAAGTAGAGATTTATTTACATAGTTATCAAGGCTCAAGCGTACTCTCATAGTGTATTCTATATAATTGTTCCGGAGAACCGGTATAAAAACCAGCGTAGTATTGTCCCGATAGAAAACAATAGGAGCTCCATAGGTCGATTTTTATATGATATTGTAAGAAATATATATTAGAATATAGTGTAATTGGAAAAGAGTGCGACATCTGTCGGATTAAGCAGATGTTATAAGATAGAGCAGGCGGCGCTGTAGAGAGTCGTCGAGAAAGAGCCATCGAGAGAGAGTCGAGAGAGAGTCGAGAGAAGAAGTAGCGCGTGTGACTAGGAGTAGTCGGGTTGACACGTGGGCAGCGAGAGGAGGAAATAAGTCTCGTGCGCTAATGAGTTGCGGTATTAATTGGGTAATAGAGGTTGGGTTCATCGGTTGAGAAGTGCGGTCAAATCCGATGTACGTGTAGTCCGGTATAGCGGCAGTGGTAGCTTTGTAACGGTTGTGTGCGGCGTGCACGGAACACGTGGCGAGCGGACTTTTGTGTAGTTTGAATAATAAACTGTTATTTCTTTGTTGTTAAATAGACTATACCATTTAATACCTTACAGGGGACTAATTTTTCAGAAGTGGGATTACTGGACTCATGTTGAATTAGTGAATTTTAGTGAATTCTTACTTTTCGATATATGCGTTGGGACTGCCTCTCACGTGACTTCGATAGACAAAGGAGTTTCAAATAGCAAACGGTTTTCTTCCGGCGGTGACGTGTGCGGTTGATATAAAAAAAAACGGAACAGTGTTGATCTATGAGGGCAACTCGGTCAAGGACGAAGATGGAGAAACAAAGACTGGAAGATTTGCCCTTGGACCTATTGAAAGCGGAGGCTTCACGGTACGGATTGCCTCTTTCGGAAAGAAGAGATGTTTTGATAGAGACAATAATCACTCACCTTGAGAAACATGGGCCGATGCAAGACTTTGTTCAAAGAAGTAACGCTCCGCTGCTAACTGAGGTTCAGAGGGCACAAGCGGAATCATTGGTGGACATAGAGCATCCGGTGGCAGTGGATCCCGCACAACAGAATATGGTGACCATGCTTGCTCAAATGATAGGTCAGATGCAACAATTGATATCAGCAGTCAACCGAAGGACAGTGGATTTGTCACAGCAGCCGATCATACAAAGGGAGCCTTCTCCACAGTTTCTATCGACGGCTTCGAGTGAAAAGTCGGTTGCCGGTTCGAATTCACCGGCCAGTGCAGTGACATTACTGGCTTTACAGATTCCTGAATTCCCGGGGGAACCGTTTGAAAATGTAAGACGATGGATTCAGAGAGTGGAATAAGTAGCAAGGGCCCATCGAACATCAGAAGAGATTACAATGTTAGCGGCTTCCAGTAAGTTTACTAAAATGGCAAGGAAATTGTATGACTCGCAGACAGGTGCGGTGCTGGAATCCTGGGCTAGTTTGAAGCTAAGCCTAACAAGGATGTTTGATCGTCGAGTTCCGTTCCTCGCTACGATGCAGAAAGTGGAGACCAGGAAATGGCAACAGAATTAAGAACCATTTCAGGAATACGCCATTGAGAAGATGTCAATAATGTATAGTCTGGACCTAACTACTCAAGATACGATTAACCTGCTCATAGGAAGAATTACCAGTGAGGCTTTGAGAGCGATGGCGGCTACGATTCGGGCGGACACGGCTGATCAGTTTGTAGATCAGATGTGTCAGTTGGCGGCTACAGTGTGTCCCGAGGAAAGAGCTCCTGTGTTGTTCAGCAGAGCAGGAGTAGGCGTTAGACAAGCCGATCGTGGGAAACTGAGAGTGTGCCGGAACTGTGGGAAAAAGGGGCATCACCACGCGGACTGCCGGTCAGTTCAGCTGATGTGTTTTTCCTGCAAGGAAAAGGGGCATCGTTCTTTCGAGTGTCCGAAGTACATGAGGCGGGATCAACCAGTGACAGGAGGTAGGCCGTCGAGAACGGTGGCAACAGCGCTGATCCAGCAGACAGACGGACCGTATGTTGGACATGGGACTACGGCAAGGAACCAGGAGCCGTCGGTGTTGGCGATTTCTCAGCGATGGAAAATATCGATAAGCAAACCTTATCTTATTATTACCGAATTGAACGGGATTCTTTGCAATGTAAAAGCGCTGGTGGACACGGGTAGTCCGGTATCGTTTGTTAAAAAGTCGTTATGCGTGCGGTTATTAGGACAAAACGGTTTAGAGGAAGGTCACAATATTCGTCGGTTTAACACCTTATCGAATCAAGCGATAGATGTGATAGGTATGTTGTCAGCAAATGTACGTTTGAGTTTCGCGTCAGAATTGTTGTTGTCGGTCGACTTTAATGTTTTGAGGTCAAATGACTTTGAGTATGATATTATTCTAGGACGTGATTTTCTGACAGACAAATTGTCGTTATCGTTTGAAGTATCCGCAGATACTAAGGATAATTGTTTTGGAGATTTTCTTCTAGCAGATATATATGCTGTTTCAAGGGCAAACCCGGTGGAAGATGCTCAGATAGATTTTGATTCGGGCGTTAAAGAAAAGTTAGTGGAAATGGTAGATGAGGTTGATAATTTAGACTGTGACGAAGATAAAGATGACCATAGAGTTCGTGTGTGTCTTAAAGATCATTCGATTTACGCGTATGCTCCGAGGAAATTCGCATTCCAAGAAAGGAAGCAGATTCGGGAGATCACGGATGATCTATTAAAAAGGAAGATTATTAAACCAAGTACCTCGCAATATTGTGCAAGAGTAGTGCCGGTGCGTAAAAAAGATGGTAGTATGCGTCTGTGTGTTGATCTTAGACCTTTAAATGATAGGGTAGCGAAACAGAAGTTTCCGTTTCCGCTTATTGAGGACTGCTTAGCCAGGTTAGGAGATCACAGAGTGTTCACCTTGTTGGACTTAAGGGATGGTTTCCATCAAATCAAAGTACACCCAGAGGATACGAGATATTTTTCGTTTGCGACCCCGGATGGTCAATTTGAGTACACGTGCTTGCCTTTCGGATTTTGTGAATCTCCAGCTGAGTTTCAAAAGCGTTCGATTCAGATTTTGCAGCCTTTGATTCGGGAGGATAAAGTGATTGTGTACATAGATGATATTCTAATTCCGACCCGAACGATTGACACAAATTTAAAAACGATAAAGAAAGTTCTGTTGATTCTTAAAAAATATGGGTTTGAGCTTAACTACAAGAAGTGTCAGTTTTTTGAGGAAAAGAATTGAATATCTAGGTTATAGTATTTCAAGTGATGGCATTACGCTAAGTCCGAGACATACAGAAGCGATTGAAAAGTTTCCTTGTCCGAGAAACGTACATGAGGTTCAACGTTTTTTGGGGTTGACTGGTTACTTTAGGAGATTTATTAAAGATTTCTCGTTAATAGCAGCTCCATTGTACAATCTAGTGAAAAAATCGACTGAGTTTGCTTTTGATGAACGGAGTAATGAGGCGTTTCACCTATTAAAAAAGAAGTTAACCTCATATCCGGTGTTGAGACTGTATAATCCTAAGTTAGAAACGGAACTGCATACGGATGCTAGTGCGTCGGGATTAGCGGGTATATTGTTACAGAAGCAGAGATCTGGTCAATGGGCGCCGGTTGCGTATTTCAGTCAAGCAACAAATAAGGCAGAAGCTAATTACCATAGCTATGAATTAGAAATGTTAGCCATCGTTAAATCGGTCGCTAGGTTTCATATATATTTGTACGGGTTAGAGTTCAAAATAATCACTGATTGTAATGCGTTGGTTCATGGCATTAATAAAGCGAATCTGAATCCTAGAGTGGCACGATGGATCTTGGCGTTGCAAGATTATCGATTTAAAGTAGCGCATAGAGCAGGAGTTAAGATGTGCCATGTAGATGCGCTAAGTAGAGGAATTGCGTATGTAGAGCGATTACCTTTAGAACGTGAGCTCGAATTTAGACAACTTCAGGATGCGAGATTATTAGAGATAGCGAGTAACCTTGAGTATCGGGAAGATGAGAAATTTAAGTTAATTGATGGTCTAGTTTACAAAAGAGATACGGTACGTGATCGTTTCGTGATCCCGGATTCTATGATAAATTCCATTATCAGATGCTATCATGATGAAATGGCGCATTACGGATTGGAGAAGACGTTTGAAGGAATTTTCCGAACATATTGGTTTTCGTCGATGCGAAGAAGGATTAGAGATTATATTGACAACTGTATAACCTGTCTAATCTCTAACGCATCTGTGAACGCTCATGAAGGGGAGATGGAAATCGTAGAGACACCGGTAATTCCGTTTGAGATAATACATATAGATCATTTCGGACCATTGCCACAAGCGTCTGATGGCTCGAAGTTTGTGTTGGTTGTAGTAGACGCGATGACCCGATACATCTGGTACTTTGCTACACGTTCGACTACATCTCGAGAGACACGTGATATTTTAAGTTTCCTTTTTAGTATTTTTGGAGTACCGAAAAAAAGTTGTTTCGGATAGAGGCACTGCCTTTACATCACGGGAGTTTGCGCCCTTTATGGATGATTTGACCATTAAACATCATAAGGTAGCGGTAGCTTCCCCGTGGGCGAATGGTCTAGTGGAGCGCGCGAATCGCTTTCTGAAGTCATGTTTACTGAGGCAAACAGAGGATTCAAAAGAATGGAGATCGTGTTTGGATCTATCGCAATACGTGGTAAACAATACTTATAATTCGTCAATAAAAACGACTCCATTTAAACTGCTATTAGGTTATGACCAGAGAAACCACTCAGATGCAGATCTGACACGGTTGGTGGATATATTGGCCGAAGTTGACAGGTTCAGGAGCGCAGACCGCCAAATTATGCGAGATCTAGCTATTGAAACGACTGATAGACTGAAACAATATAATAAGACTGTATATGATAGGAAACATAAACCCCCGTCTAAATATAAGGAAGATGATAGAGTATTGGTGCGTCATAGACATGTTAAGGTAGGAGACAGTCGGAAGCTCCAACCGTATTATAAGGGTCCTTATATGATTTCTAAAGTATTGAACAAAAATCGGTATGTGGTAACGGATATTCCAGGCTTTAATGTGACAGCGAAGGTGTATAATACAATTCTGTCGCCAGATAAACTGAAGCCCTGGGTTAAACCAATTTCGTCATGATTAAGTGTATTGTTGTTAGAAGATAAGTAGCGATGTGCGAGCGGAGATTTAAGTTGTTATTGTGATTACTATTTAGAGTTGGATAGTAGGTAGTTAAAGTAAAGAACTGTTATGATATAATTAATGTGCAATTTGCCTTGTGTGATATGTTAGCGTAACTAGATTTAAGAATGAGTCTACAGGAATGGATTGGTAATTTTCGACGGAATCATTCGAGGACGAACGATATTGTCAGAATGGTCGAACTGTAAGAAATATATATTAGAATATAGTGTAATTGGAAAAGAGTGCGACATCTGTCGGATTAAGCAGATGTTATAAGGTAGAGCAGGCGGCGCTGTAGAGAGTCGTCGAGAGAGAGTCATCGAGAGAGAGTCGAGAGAGAGTCGAGAGAGAGTCAAGAGAAGAAGTAGCGCGTGTGACTAGGAGTAGTCGGGTTGACACGTGGGCAGCGAGAGGAGGAAATAAGTCTCGTGCGCTAATGAGTTGCGGTATTAATTGGGTAATAGAGGTTGGGTTCATCGGTTGAGGAGTGCGGTCAAATCCGATGTACGTGTAGTCCAGTATAGCGGCAGTGATAGCTTTGTATCGGTTGTGTGCGGCGTGCACGGAACACGTGGCGTGCGGACTTTTGTATAGTTTGAATAATAAACTGTTATTTCTTTGTTGTTAAATAGACTATATCATTTAATACCTTACAATATGATTACTACGTGAGAGTTTTAATTGAAGACGCAAAATGTGTATTATTAAATTTATTGAAGAAGCGACAAACTTTATCGTGACATTCGTATTAATTTACATATATATCAAAGTTTGACGATAATCTTATAGTATATTATTTAATATGATATATTATTTATACGATTAAATGATATATAGCATAAGAACGTCAGCATTCATGTAATGTGTATTGTAGAATGTTTATAAACTTATATACATTTATTCTTATATTTGTGGTGGATGAATTTTTGTAGGAAACATGCACGAGAATCCGAATGGCAATTAATAATTCTCCAATTGTGGGTATACAGTTAGTCGATATATAAAGTGTAGTAAAAAGAAATCCATTATTTTTCCAATAGATGGCTTTAGTAATGTGTATCTCGCGTTGTATAAGTGCGATCGGTTTCGCTAGATGGCGCTAGAAAGATAAGATTTCGTACTAAAAAAACTTATCAGACAGTTTTGTGATTGTTTGACTCAGTATTGTTTGAGCGCGCGTCAAAGATGGACACCAGCAAAGAGAAAATACGCCATATCTTACAGTTTTTCTTTGATAAAGGCGAAAACGCAAGTCAGGCGGCTGAAAATGTGAATAGTGTTTATGGTCCTGATACTGTAACAGCCAATCACGCGCAATTTTGGTTTCGTCGATTCCGTTCCGGTAATTTCGATGTCAAAGATGCACCACGCTCTGGAAGGCCAATTGTCGAAAATGTCGGTAAAATAATGGAAATCGTCGAGTCCGACCGTCATGTAAGCACTGTTTCGATTGCCCAGGAGCTAAACATTGCACAAAAAACCGTTTGGAACCACTTGAATAAGGCTGAATACAAAAAGAAGCTCGATGTATGAATGCCACACGAGTTAACGCAAAAAAAACCTTATGGACCGAATTTCCATCTGCGAATCGCTGCTGAATCGCAACAAAATCGACCCATTTCTGCAGCGGATGGTGACTGGTGATGAAAAGTGGGTCACTTGCGACAACGTCAAGCGAAAACGGTCGTAGTCGAAACGCAGTGAGCCGGCGCAAACAGTGGCCAAACCAGGATTGATGGTCAGGAAGGCTTTGCTGTGTGTTTAGTGGGATTGGCAGGGAATCATCCACTATGAGCTGCTCCCCTACGGCCAAACTCTTAATTCGGACCTGTACTGTCAAGAATTGGACCGTCTGAAGGAATCAATCGCCCAGAAGCGGCCAGCTTTGGCCAATAGGAGAAGAATTGTGTTCCATCAGGACAACGCCGGGCCACACACATCGCCAGAAGCTCGGGGAGCTTGGTTGGAAGGTTCTTATGCATCCATCTTATAGTCCGGACCTGGCACCAAGTAATTACCACCTGTTCCTGTCTGTGGCGAATGATTTTGCTGGTGAAAAATTTGCCTCAAGAGAAGCTTGTGAAAATCGACTGTCCCAATTTTTTGCCAATAGGGACAAGGGTTTTTATAAAAGAGCCATAATGGAATTACCTTCAAAATGGCAACAAGTTATCAAACAAAAACGGTGCATATTTGACCTAAATCGGATCATTCTAACTATGCTAAATAAAGCCTTCAATTTTATGCAAAAATAATGGATTTCTTTTTACTACACCTTGTATATTAATTCAGGAAAAAAATAGAACAGTTCGCTCAAGCACGCACGCACGCACTTCTTGAGCTCCTTCCTCACTCTCCTCCCGCACGCGCTTCCCGACCTCTCGCGGATACGCTTCAAAGTTTTTACTGCCGTCTCGCGAGGCCTAACAACGCGCTAATTTTAAAAAGTAAAAATAAACGAAAATGAACGATTCGATTATAACAAAAATAAAATTCGGTTTATCCTACATATTCGTGGGATTTAATATTATAAATGTTGAAAGTTATTATACAAAACAATATTTTCTTATTGTTTTATTCACATAAGGAATGTCTATAATAAAATTATTATATATTCCTAACGATACATGTTCTTTCGTTAAGAGAACTACGTCAGATAGACCAGATAAATTACAATATAATTTTTAAAATTTATAATATCTTACCGTTTTCTATCGGCCTTTGTTAATAACAGTTATAATATTAGGTGCGCAACTAAGCTCCCGCTGTTTGTCAATAGTAAGTGCTGGTCGATTTTGACATATCCAAAACATCATGAACCAAACTTAGACATATGGTAAACAAACCGCTTTGACACGTTGATGATTTTGTTTTGGCGACATATACTTTTGGTTGTGTGAAAATGTCTGATTTTGTGCCAAATAATCGTCATTTGCGGGAAATGTTGATTTTCTTATTTCATTCGAAGAAAATGGCGGCTGAAGCGCATCGAGAGCTCCAAAAACTTTACGGAGATGCTGCTCTAAGTGAAACAACGTGCTGTGATTGGTTTCGTCGCTTCAAAGACGGTAATTTCGATGTTGACGACCGTCCGCATAAAGGAAAGCCAAAAACCTTTGAAGACGCTGAATTGGAGGCATTGCTCGATGAGGATCCGTGCCAAACGCAAGAACAGCTTGCTTCAGCATTAGGAGTTACCCGCCAAGCCATTTCCAAGCGATTGCATGCGTTGGGAATAATTCAAAAGCAAGGAACTTAGGTTCCTTATGATGTGAAGCCAAGAGACGTTGAGCGTCGCTTTTTTGCCTGTGAACAACTGCCCCAGCGGCAAAAAAAGAAGGGTTTTTCTTCATCGCATCGTGACGGGTGATGAAAAATGGATTCATTACAGCAACCCAAAGAAAAGAAAGTCATGGGGACTGCCCGGTCATGCTTCTACGTCGTCGGCTCGGCCGAATATTCACGCTGCGAAGGTTATGCTGTGTATTTGGTGGGACCAGGTCGGTGTTATTTATTATGAGCTATTGAAACCGAACGAAACCATCACTGGGGAACGGTATCGAATTCAATTGATGCGATTGAGCCGAGCACTGCGCGAAAAAACGGCCACAATACGAGCAGAGACACGAAAAAGTGATTCTACTGCATGACAACGCTCGGCCTCATGTTGCCAAACCCGTTAAAACCTACTTGGAAACGCTCAAATGGGAAGTCCTATCCCACCCGCCATATTCCCCAGATATTGCGCCGTACGATTATTACTTGTTCCGTTCGATGGCACATGGTCTGGCTGATCAGCAGTTTCGCTCATATAAAGACATCAAAAAATGGCTTGATTCGTGGATAGCCTCACAAGACGAACTCTTTTACCGTAACGGTATTCGAGCTCTGCCAGAAAGATGGGAAAAAGTTGTAGCTAGCGATGGGCAATACTTTGAATGATTCATTTGGAACAATTTTTTCACAATAAAGTTGCATTTTCATAAAAAGAAACAGCGAGAACTTAGTTGCGCACCTAATATAAATAACTTATTGTTAATGTTTTATAAAACGAAACGTTGTTTTGTCCGGATAAATAAGGATAGCTGTTAATAGCGATATGAAATATTTAAAGTCATAAATATTGGAAGTTATTATAAAAAGCTATAGATTCTCTATCGTTTCATTTATATTAGAAAAATTTGTTATAAGATTCGTTATGATAATTCGTTGTTATTACATTCGTTATGATAAAAGATTTATATTATTATATTATTTATCATTATGAATGCGACCTTACATAAGCTACATAAATTATCATACAATTTGTGGAAAATCTTTATAATTTTTATTCGTTATCTATTTGACATTTTAAGCAAGGTTATGATCAAAGCTTGTAACAGAGACGTTCCTAGAATTAATATGTAGAATAATCAAGCGTTTTAATCAAAGCCGGAAATAGTTTTTTCTGGCTTTTGACTAGTGTGTTTTCAACTAATTCTAAAAATAACTAACATGGCTGGTTAAAGTTAAAAACTAAAAAATCACGGTAAAACTCCTATTTAGGAAAGGCATTTCCAATGTCCTTTACATATATTATGAAGATGATTGTTCTGAGTAACCTTCAACAGGCGACTTAGTCGTTTATTAAAAAATGCTGCCCGCTGTTTATTAAAAAGTTATAAACTAAAAAATTTTATATATAGAACGTAATTCTTCCATATCGTATGCATAAATGTCAAAAGTATACATCAATAATTAAAAGGGTATGTAAGAGTTCACACAACATGTGTTGTCTAAATAAAACTAATCTTATAATTCCCTTATAGAAATATCATACTAAGAATCATTGATAATTACTTATTTTCAGTATTAAAAATACTGGATAATAAGTAATTATCAATGATTCTTAGTATGATATTTCTACATATAAGGGTTAGGGATAATTCTTCAGAAAATGTGGCAGAAAATTTATTTCTAAAGAATGACAAATAAAAATTCAGTCATAAATAGACAATTCTCAGTGGTAAGAAACAAATTTAATACAATATAAAATACAAAAAAGAGACATGTCAAAGCGCAACTACAACGAAAGTATTTTCCAAAGATTCGCAACATCGGGAACTGGAGGTTATAAATAATGAGTTGAAAAATATCCAAATACCAGCCGTCCGACGAGAATGCGTCGATCAAAGATGAAGGGGGATAATGCCCTGCAACAATCAGCGCTACTTACTTGTACACTTACAACCCTTACAGAAATGTAATACTAATAAGTAATAATTTGGCCAGTGATAATTACTTATCAGTACTACATTTCTATAAGGGAAGGAGATGAATGGAACCGTCCCTCTTCGATTCGGATGAACTTGAAATATGTTGTAATGACTAAGGGTAAAATAAGGGACACATATATCTTTATACGTGTCCAATCGCATTTTTAGGGGATGAAACACTCCTTTGAAGGAAAATCGGTATTTTGCTTTCGGAAAAATGCACTGTCAAAAGTGTAACAGATAGAAAAACTCTTTAAACTAAAATTAAATTGTTCAAACAGTATTTTATAATAGCGTCTTCAGTAAAAAAATGTTAAAATCTTAAACATATCCCCACCACACACACTCACCAAATTCTTTTATAATTTAAAAATTTCATTTCTATCAAATGAAAGGATTTTTTATTTTGATTTCAACCATGTATGATAAAGCCATTTTCCGACATCCGGACTTTTAAAAAAATAAGTGAAAACACGTCTATATATCCGTAACACTGTATATATTCGCTTATTCCACGCGATACATATACGTAACATGTACTCTTTGAACTTCCTCATATTAAGAGACTGGAAGATAGTACTGACATAGATTTATTAGTTATAATATGTGTCAGACATTGTTTAACAAAGTATATATATATATATATATATATATATATATATATATATATAT
>NW_022639562.1:791491-791644 GCF_010583005.1 Odontomachus brunneus
TGACATAGGATGGCGTCGCCAAGGTCAACTTTGCTTTTTTAAATAGAAATACGTACTTTTCATTACGGCATTTTATTTTACATAAAAAAGCAGACTACTTTTGCTTGAAAAAATTTTTTATACGACCTCTATTTTCTAAGATATTTACGTAAA
>NW_022639562.1:791654-792353 GCF_010583005.1 Odontomachus brunneus
CTATCAACTTTACCGAAAAATATCAAGAGATAAAAATTGTATATTTTGTTCTCATAGAGCTCTGAGAATTTTTTCAGAATTTTATATTAACTTTTTAGTACTTCATTTTCTTGCATTTTCTTGAAGTACTAAAAAGTTAACACAAAATTCTGAAAAAAATTCACAGAGCTCTATGAAAACAAAATAAGTAATTTTTATCTCTTGATATTTTTCAGTAAAGTTAATAGAATTCAAGTAAAAAATTATTGAAACCTATAATTTTGTAGATATTTACGTAAAAATCTTAGAAAATAGAGGTCGTATAAAAAATTTTTTCAAGCAAAAGTTGTCTGCTTTTTTACGTAAAATAAAATGCGGTAATAAAACAATATGTGTTTCTATTTAAAAAAGCAAAGTTGATCTTGTTCTGACCTTGGCGACGCTATCCTATGTCAAATAACTACTATCGTTGAATGCGTTTTTTTAAGCCTTACAACTTTTGTCTGAAACATTTTTCTCTAAAATGCTCCCCCGCCAAGTTATTTTGCCGTTCCGGTACTTTTTGGACACTATGTATATATATATATACAGGGTGAATATTATATACCGGAACACCTGAATATCTTGAAAACAAAGCGTTGTATAAAAAAATGTTAAATACAAAAGTTGTAGGGTTTAAAAAGATCTATTTTATGATATTAGCAGTTTGACCTTGAGTTG
>NW_022639562.1:792363-793146 GCF_010583005.1 Odontomachus brunneus
GATTAGAAAAAATAGAGCCAACTTGGGCAAACCATTTACGACGTATCTAAACCAGAGTGAATCTCTGCCTAAACGCGCGCGATTCTTGAATTCTTGTTTGTTAGGCTGATGGCAGAGAACGCGACGTAATTGTCGTGGCGTAGACGTAAGCTAAGGCAGAGAAAAACGTAAACACAAGCGCGGTAAACGAGAGCTGCCCTTGCGTTTACGTTTTTTAGGCCATCAGCCTTACGCTATTTGGTATTAATACGAGCGCGCGTTCGTGCTCGTCACTACGATATCCACGCGCGCTAATGCTAAAGAGCGTAACTTTGAAGCCTCTTAACTCGAAAAGTACTTAACGAAAAAATACTTAAGTATAGTGTTTTGGAAAGCTCTCGAGATAAGCTACAAGAATATACAATAAAAAATGGGGGTATCTATTTAAAAACATCATTGTGACCTTGACCTGATCTTTATGACGCAACTCAAGGTCAAACTGCTAATATTATAAAATAGATCTTTTTAAACCCTACAACTTTTATATTTAACATTTTTTTATACAACGCTTTCTTTTTGAGATATTCAGGTGTTCCGGTATATAATATTCACCCTGTATATATATATATGTATATATATATACATGGTGTCTCATTTTTAAAGATGCACCCTGATAATACTTCAGCCAAGCATATTCAGCAAAAATATTTCAGACAAAAGTTGTATGGTTCGATATAAAACATAAGAAGGTACTAAGGAAGTATATATATATATATATATATATATATATATATATATATATAT
>NW_022639562.1:793525-795013 GCF_010583005.1 Odontomachus brunneus
AAATATATATATATATATATATATATATATATATATATATATATATATTGGGAGTACAAATAAGTCTCCGCCATTTGACAAAATATGGCCCCACCAGTAAGTTATGGTTGAAAATGTCAGATGTAAAACGTCATATCGTAAGGTTGGACATCTGGCAACACCATAACCTTGAAATATTAGCGATTTTGTATCAGCATCACATAATTTTTTTGGTGCGAAAATGTCGAGTTTTGCGAGAGCTTTTGATATACTTCTTTAATTTGAAGAAATCTGCAGCTGAAGCGCATCGATTGCTTGTAGAAGCATATGGTGAGGCTGCTTTAAGTGAGAGAAGTTGTCGTGAGTGGTTTCAAAAGTTTAAGAACGGTGAGTTTGACGTCGAAGACAAAGAACGTAGCGGAAGGCCGAAAGTGTACGAAGACACAGAATTGGAAGCATTATTGGAGGAAGATTCGTGCCAAACACAAGAAGAACTTGCACTTACATTAGGAGTGACTCAACAAGCAATTTCACATCGTTTAAAATCGTTGGGAATGATTCAAAAGCAAGGAAATTGGGTTCCATATGAACTGAAGCCGAGAAACGTTGAACGCCGATTTTGCACATGTAAAATGCTGCTTGCCAGGCATAAACGAAAAGGTTTTTTGCATCGTATAGTCACTGGTGATGAAAAATGGATCCACTAGGATAACCCAAAGAAGAGGAAATCATAGGAACCACGTGGCCATGCTTCAACATCGACAGCCAAGCGGAATATTCATGGAAAAAAACTCATGTTGTATATTTGGTGGGATCAGCTTGGTGTCGTGTATTATGAGTTGCTCAAACCGAACGAAACCATTACTGGGGCTCTCTACCGAACACAATTGATGAGATTGAGCCGAGCACTCAAGGAAAAACGCACCCAATACTACTCCAGACACGACAAAATTATTCTCCTGCATGATAATGCTCGTTCACATGTTGCGGCGCCGGTCAAAACCTACTTGGAAACACTCAATTGGGAAGTTTTACCCCACCCGTCATATTCACCAGACATTGCTCCCTCTGACTATCACTTGTTTTGATCGATGACGCATGGCCTGTCTGAGCAGCACTTTACATCATATGAAGATATCAAAAATTGGGTCGATTCGTGGATAGCCTCAAAAGATGAAGCGTTCTTCCGACGCGATATCTGTATGCTGCTAGAAAGATGGGAAAAAGTAGTGGTTAGCGATGGACAATATTTTGAATAAAACATAAGGAACCGTTCTTTCACAATAAATGCCCAATTTTTTATAAAAAACGGCGGAGACTTATTTGTACTCCCAATAATACAGCTTGGACCATTTTAATCCATCCAGTCGAATATATCGAAAACCAAGCACGGGAGAAAAAAATTTTTCAGACAAAAGTTGTTTGGTTTCGAAAGGACCATAAGATGGTACCATTGCTTTGACCTTGAAGAATTATTTGAAAGTCACATGAAAGTCACCTCAATTTTTT
>NW_022639562.1:800153-820200 GCF_010583005.1 Odontomachus brunneus
TATATATATATATATATATATATATATATATATATATATATATATTGCATATTTTATGATCATAATAGAAATGCTGAATACAAAGTGATTTCTACACAAGGCGCAAATAATTATAGCAATATCGCCGGAAATATCGCATGTTACCTTATTAGATTTCTTTTAAAAGCAAAAGTCTGCAGGTGTTTCGAACTCTGGTGGTTTCTCTTTTATATAACTATTTTTATGCCATTTTTATACCATTTTTATCTGATTAAGTTTCTAAACCTTGGTGACGAAAACTGGTAATGTGTTAAAAATTGCAATTTTAAAATATTATCGTGAGCATAAAGTTTTATTCCTAAATCTAAAAATAGTACCGTATCCAAAAAATGTTTTATTAAAATTTTTCTATAATTTCTCTCTTCACTAAATCTCGATTTGATGTTAATTTTCCTGATTTAGATGCCATAGCAAAAATATTATTTTCTCTAAATGTTGTTTCTTATACTCTCGGACCAAATTTCTAGTAGATTCTTTTAAAGCAATAAAAAGAGACAATAATAATCTACCGTCTACTGAAATAGTTGTACTGTATAATTTTATGTTGTCGCTGATACCGATTGTATTGCGCACTCATTTTTGTACCTTCTATTACCAAAGAATGACCAATATGAAATTCTAGTTGAAATCTGCTTTGGTCCGAATTGTATATATTTTCAACTCCAAAACATTTAATATAATATTTAACATTTTGAATAAATCTATTGCTTTCTGTTTTTAAGTATTCTTTAGATTGCATAGATTTATTTGCAACAACTCAGCAAACACAATATTATATGTAACGTACATGTTAGTTAAAATTTCCTATTCAACAATGTAACCCACATAGTACAAAATGTAACAGTAACATTACAATAACGTTACTCTGTAACAATAAATTATGTCGCAATGAAGTCATAGCGAAGTCACGGTGACGTACAAATTTCTGCTTTGTTATATGTGTAATATCACTGTGACATCATTATGATATAAAAAAACATATTGCAGTGATATATTTGAAACAATGACGTATGACATTGGTTAAAAAAATATATTTTGCAGAAATGATTGCAATTAGTTAGCTTATGTTGATTTTAAATATAATTTAGTTGTTTTATTTGATTTCTCATTATTCTCGCACCTGAAATTTTACTCAGTACTGGTCGGACACGAATTCGCGAGAACTCACACACTTCCAGGTTCCTAATCTACTACCTTGCTTACTGCGCTATTTCTTCAACTAATACTAAGTGTGTTTTATTATCCCCATAAACAGCCGAAGCACTAATTATACTTTTCTTATAATATTATCTAGTATAACCACAAAAATAAACTATCTATAATTCTAATATTTTATATAATAAAAGAAAAGTTAGAGATACATGCATAAAATATTTATGTAGAATATGTTTACCTAGGACATGTTGACATTATAAGACATTACAATTTAAAACACATTTGAAGAGACATTTTTAAAACGTTAAAAATAATGAGATAAGTTCTCTTTTTTTCATTAAAAAGGTGTTTTTTCATTAAAAAGGTGTTTTTTTAATGTTTGGAAAAATGTTTTGTTTTTTAATATTTAATAAACGTTTATTTTAACATTTAAAAAATATTTTTTTAATATTAAATGTTATTATAACATATAGAAAAAACGTTTTTTTAGATGTTAAATGTTAACATTTAGAAAAACATTTTTTAAATGTTAAAATAAATGTTTATTAAATATTAAAAAACAAAACATTCTTCCAAACGTTAAAAAACGTTATTTTAATGAAACAAGAGAAGTTATCCCATTATTTTTGACGTTTTAAAAATGTCTTTTCAAATGTTTTTTAAATGTTCTTTTATATATTGTTTGTCCATTGGGTAACAGAAATAACTAGTAAATAAGTAAAAAATATTATATTATATTCATAATATTTTTTAAATATTGCTGTAATATTGCTAAAGTAATATTTCAAATTAATATCGCTGCAATGTCTCTGTGACACTGCAATATGCAATATTGCAATGTTATTATTATATGAAAATATATTTATAAGAATACCAAACTTATCTGTTTATTCGAAAAAGAAATTCGTCTAATATGATAAATTAAACGTTATTATAATATCATTTTGCAAAGTCATTTTGACATCTTAAAACATGACGTTAAATATACGTCATTCAAGGGCACATGACGTTACTGACCAATAATGACGACATATTGACGTCAAAATAACGACAGCTTGCTGCCTGTAATCTATACCAGTATATACAAAAAGTTACTCCTAGTAAAATTATTAATAAAAATATTAACTTGATTACTATAGTAGCTGTATATTCCATATAAATAAACCCATATAAATATTAACTATAAATTAACAAGAGAACAATAGATAGTATAGATAACAATGACATTATTGTGACCCTCTAATAAAATCACAGTGACGTCACAATTTTTCTGTGACATTGTGACTCTATTGTGAGTTTATTGTTATGCCACTATGACATTTTGTGCTATATGAGAACTGATATATAACAGGTGTGTTATATAACTGTTACATTGTTGAGTAGGAAATTTTAATTAACATATACGTTACATGTAACATTGTGTTTGCTGGGAAATTTTGTAACTTTCTGCGATACAATATTGTGTATGTATATATGTATATACAGGGTGCCCACATAGTTTTCCCCGTCCTGCGGCTGAGGGCGTCCCGGAAGTAATGCGCAAGCGGTTCCCGAGACGCCCTTGCAATAGCCGCAAGAGGCCCGGCAGAGGTTTTAGTGGGTAGACCCGTTGTTTTTTCTCGTAGAATCTAAATATGTAACACTATATAGGGGATCCATTTGAAACTTTGAAGTTATCCCCATCCCTCTTCAAGGGGGGACGGAAGTGGACTTTTGTTTACGTAGTTAGAAAGGCCCCTCGAATATATGAAACTTTTTTATGGACAACTTTTTGATAGGACAAATATGTTTAAAGTTATTAGCTTGTAACATTTTACGTGGGCTACCCTGTATATTGTTAATATTGTGTATATTATTTTAAAATTTCTTAATCATTCACGTGAAGCTGTGAATCCTACAACATTTACTTCCTTTTACGCTTTAAGGGTCCATCGAACAATACCGATGTCATAAATTAATGTTCCTCTGTCTAGAGCTTCTTGAAATTTCAGTAATGTGTAATTTCAGTAACGCGAAGAAATTCTTTCTCCCGTCTACTCCCGCCTACGTGCACATGTTCTTCCTGTTGTCGTACGGATGTCATTTTACAGAATCGATGTTTAACGCTCCGCAGTGATCTTTTTTTATCTTCATTAATAATCCAAAACTCCACTGCTTTTCTTTTATATTCTATTGGAATTTAATCGTTGACATATATCATTTCCTTCACGTTATATCCTGTATCTTCTTCTTCTTCATTTATTACTTCCGCTTCCGATATGTCGAATGAATTCTGGAAATCAAGAGATTCTTCTTCTTCTATTTCATATTTGTCTTCATAAATTTCTTATAACATGGATTCTGTTTTTTCTTTTACTTCTATTTCTTCATTTGTAATAGAAGTTTCAGGGAAACTTAAAGATGTAAATACTGCGTACAGAAGCGTTACTACGTTGACCGAATCGAATCGTATTTTACTTTAAAAATTATAAACATTGTATATACATTTATGTTAGAAATATAATTAAGTGCAATGCTAAAAAAATAATAAAATTTTATTATTGCATATAACATTTTTATAAAAATTTGTACCTTTTTCTATAAGGCCTAACTTCGTGAAATATGTGTCAACAGATAACACCTAACAGAATCACGTTGTATGATAAAGGCAAATCTTTTGAGATCTGTATTACACAGCTTTTCCGAAAAAATGATGAAAAGGAGCAAGAAATTTTCTTTTACAACTCTGTAACAAAAATAATGGTTAAACAAAAAGTTAATAAGAGCAAGCAGATATTTGAAAAATTAATATTCCTTAAATATTACAATATATTAAAAGAAATTTTAAACATAGCGATATATACTCACAAATCTGCAGTTACAAATAATACGTAGTAAAATGATGGAACATACTAAATTACTCACGTTCACTGCGATGCCTACTAGCTCTTATATACTATTATATATAACATATATCTCCACCTCACGTTTATTCACTATTCTATAAATGATTGATAACATGTTTTCCTGCACTTTGGACACACACTTTACATAACAAGTCTAACTGCGACGTAGCTTCTTATTAAACTGTCATTAGATCTATGACAAAACTGATGGTAAATAGAATGGAAATAAGCCAAAACGGAAAGAAATATGTCGACGAATCATCATATCGGGCTTCATGGTTGATGATGCGTGTATATAAAATATTTGCAATTAAGAGCAATACCTTGCATACAATTATGCGATGCATGATTTCATCAATGAGATGTTTCTAGTATACGGGGTTTGATAAAAAAATACGCAATATTTTCGTTTTTCTCAAAAAATCTTTATTTATTCGTTGATATTAATTTTGTCCCCTTCAAGGTAATCCCCATTAGATATAATATATTTGTGCCAGCGCTTTTTCGAATCTTCGAAGCACTTCTGGAACGCAATTTTCGGTATGGCGTTTAGCTCCTTCAGCGATTCTGTCTTTATCGCTTCAATGTTGGTAAAACGTCGTCCTTTCATGGTTTTTTCAGCTTCGAGAATAGGAAGAAGTCACAGGGTGCCATGTCTGGCGAATACGGAGGCTGAGGCATCATAACGGTATTGTTTTTGGCCAAAAATTCACGAACAAAATTCAACAATTTCGGAACAAATTTTACTGCCACACATAATGCCTAAAACATAAAAAAAAATTGCTTGGCATGAGCCAACATCATCAGCAACCTCTCTGATAGTGATTCGACGATTGTCCATAATCATTTTCTTCACTTTTTCGACGTTGTCATCGGTTGTTGATGTGCTGGGGCGTCCAGGACGCTCGTCAACGTCTTCACGGCTTTCTTGGAAACGTTTGTACCACTTGTAAACGCTTGTTTTATTCATAGAAGATTCGCCAAAAGCAACATTAAATATTTTAAATGCGGTGCTGCACTTTATTCCATTTTTAAAGCAAAATTTAATGCAAATTTTTTGTTGCATTTTTTCCACAAGTTAAAAATCGCCGAACATACCAAAACACGTATAACCTTTTCGACAGCCAACGTTTGAAATAAAATCGTTCTTCTTGTTAAATCTTAACCTTGTCCCAACTAAATTCACGGTTAAAGTTAACACGATGTTCTTAGACAATATACAAATCAGAATTTAAATCCTTCGACGGTCTTTTGTGCTCAGAGATGCGCGTAGTCAGTCTCCTGTCTATCAGCCCCACTTAGTAAGCGTCACAGTTATTACACTCAAGCTTATAAACAACATTATTGCGGAGTGGAAGTTCGTCTATGCACTCGAATGATCCCAGATAATCTATTACGGCATGAATAAAAAAAGTGTGGTTGTCATTTGTGGTTGTCAAGTGTGGTTAATGTCATTTTTTTAAATATTGCCAATTCTTTTAGATGTAGACATTGTACAAAAATAGATAATATCCCAAAAAAACTTACCTTCTAAAAAAAGGCAAAAAAAGCGCCTAGTTTTTGCGTTTCGTCTAAAAAAAACTAATGCAAAATAATCTGTATAAAAAATTATATTAAATAATTTGTACAACAATCTGTAGTTTTCTGCTACAAAATTAATGATATCAGGAAATTTGTGCCAAGTAATAAAAAAGAAAAGTAAAATTATTTAGATTCACAAAAAAAATTTGGCGCGCCCAGGTTGCAATAACAACTTCAATGTTACCTACAAATATCTACAAATATTTGTAGGTAACATTAAAGTTGTTATTGCAACTCGGGCGCGCCTAGTTTTTTTTTGTGAATCTATATATTGTACAATAATTGTTACGTCCTGTAGGAGAACGCATCATAAAGAAAGCCTCACCTGTACTTATAGGTCGGAGAGCTAGTCAACGATCAAAAGGGTCACTTCCCATATAGCACAAATCTCTAAAAAACTTCTTAAAGAATTCCAAAAGTGTTCTAGAGGACTTGAGAACCCTTTTGGAACTCTTTAAGAAATCTTTTAGAGATTTGTGCTATATGGGTTTACTAGCCCGACGACGTACGGCGAGCGGTCCAATTTTGAGTCAGAGAACTAAATCTCTTTACTCGGGACTGGACCTTGAGCGACAATAGGAGAGGACGGATAAACAAAAGAAATTAATGTTTTTTTTATAAAAGAAATAATATTCGATTTATTTATAATTACAATGTGTGTGTGTGTGTGTGTGTGTGTGTGTGTGTGTGTGTGTGTGTGTGTGTGTGTGTGTGTGTGTGTGTGTGTGTGTGTGTGTGTGTGTGTGTGTGTGTGTGTGTGTGTGTGTGTGTGTGTGTGTGTGTGTGTGTGTGTGTGTGTGTGTGTGTGTGTGTGTGTGTGTGTGTGTGTGTGTGTGTGTGTGTGTGTGTGTGTGTGTGTGTGTGTGTGTGTGTGTGTGTGTGTGTGTGTGTGTGTGTGTGTGTGTGTGTGTGTGTGTGTGTGTGTGTGTGTGTGTGTGTGTGTGTGTGTGTGTGTGTGTGTGTGTGTGTGTGTGTGTGTGTGTGTGTGTGTGTGTGTGTGTGTGTGTGTGTGTGTGTGTGTGTGTGTGTGTGTGTGTGTGTGTGTGTGTGTGTGTGTGTGTGTGTGTGTGTGTGTGTGTGTGTGTGTGTGTGTGTGTGTGTGTGTGTGTGTGTGTGTGTGTGTGTGTGTGTGTGTGTGTGTGTGTGTGTGTGTGTGTGTGTGTGTGTGTGTGTGTGTGTGTGTGTGTGTGGAAGATGAGCGTTAATGTTCAGGATCACCGAAAGGTGAAGGGGGTGGAGAATAACTTATAGGGAAAGATGGGGAAGGAGATGGAGATGGTGGACGCGGATGCGGATCTAGCGGAAATGGCTGTAGATGGAGAAAGAAGGGGGGTAAATCTTCTAGATCTAAATATTGTGATAATACTCTATAGGTTATTCGTTGGAATACTCCGCGCGAAAAAGAGTCTGAGGCGGAAGATAGTAGCTCCAGCGTTTCTAGAGCGTCGCGCAGATCACTCCGTTGCTGACAAGACCGACGTCCCACTACAACGAGGGAAGGGACAAACCGATTTCAGGAATTCTGACGCTAATTAATGTCCACCGGAATTATTGCGATTTCGACAAGGTGAAAATACGTCTGTCCGGAATTATTTGAAATTGAGAAAACCGGATAATAAAACAATGACTCACTGTTATTGTATGAGCAGAAAAATAGGTTTCTCTGGATCTGCTGAAACTGACTGTTGCTTCCTTCCTGTCGGATAATGATGGTTTTCCAAATGGTCAAGACAGATGTGATTGGAATTGCCCATGATGTGAATGGAAGTAATAATAGTCGTACTTACTCGTACGATTCTGATTCTCGAAATGATACTCGTCGAGGTAATAATCACGGAAATGATACTCGTCGTGATAGACGTCGTAAATGACAATGAATTTCAGAAGTGATACTCGTAGATGTCGTAATGATAATAAGCGTCGAAGTCATACGGATCGGACTTTTTATAGTTTCGGAAAATGGGAAATTTCGGGAATGGCGGTTATCGAATTCGTTGGAGACGTCTTGCTTAGTAACAAGGATGAGGCTCGGATTGGTAAGAAAAAAGTAGAATTTCGGGAAATGTTCGATCAGGCCATATATGGACATGCGTAACTGTAGGTGGTATGATTCATGATTCTTTCGTAATGCTCGAGATCTACGTGTTCCTTTTGTGTACTTAACTTTTGTAACCCGGTCGGATAAGTAATCGATCTTTACGCAATGTAAAGGTACGTGAGGCCCTACGGGACATAACATAATTTTATTTTCCTTTTTTATTATTTGGCGCAAATTTCCTGATATTATTAATTTTGTAGTAGAAAACTACATATTGTTGTACAAATTATTTAATATAATTTTTTGTACGGATTATTTTGTATTTTCTCTGTCGTACTTTATGTTAACATACAACTCTCGAGTTCCCGTCTTCTCATCAATGATGCGATTTCAAGACCGCGCACACATTTTTCTCCCTTCACTTATGCATATAGAGATGACGATCGTCATCACATGAAGACAAAACGGTCTGCGTAAATGGAGGGAGAAAACTTTTGCGTACGTGGACTCAAATCACTGCTTCTCATTGATATTATGCAAGATGTATCAGACTATCCGTGCCACCTCTTTTATTCGGCAACCAAATGTCATATGGAGATGAACAAAAAATTTTTATAAGAAACCTTACTCATAAAATTAATTGGTGTCTCGATACTACGATTTTCCGGAAAAAATTGGAAGTGATCAAAACCGAAGAAAATTTCAATACTTTAAATAGAAACATATATTGAATGTGATATCACTTAATAGGTCTCTTTAAAATAAACAACTTTTATTAGAAACATTTTTTGTTATTTCAACTATTAATCAAGAAAAATTAAAAAAACAAAATTTCAAATGCGTTAACACGTTTTTCAATCTTTTTATTAGCCCTTGTTTTTTAGATCAAATGTTCAAATTGTCTTCCATTTGTGGGAGGGAATAAAAGAATACACGATTCTCTGACGATTCAGATTCAGATACACGATTTTCTGGCGATTCGTGATTATGTAATAATCTGGCTATTTGCGACTTTGAAATAGAAATCTCGATTTTAGAGGACACAGAGAGCAAAAGTAAAGACAGTTTTATTAAGTAATATAAACTCGAAGAATAAAAGAAATTGTTTATAAACAGCATCCAACTGCAAAAAAATGAAGGAATGTATTTTAACAATTGTCTTCCATTAACATTTAAATAAGTTAGTACTCGATGTTGGCGGATGTTGTCTAATGCTCGTAGTATCTTTTCAGCAGACAGAGATTGACAAGCTGCTTGAATACGTTCCTTCATATTTCTTTGTAGTTGGGCGTTGTTTATAAACAATTTCTTTTATTCAACCCCACAAATGGAAGACAGTTCAAACATTTAATCTGAAAAATAAAGGATAATAAAAGGATTGAAATACATGTTAACGTATTAAAAATTTTTAAAAATTTTTCTCGTTTAATAGTTGAAATAATGAAAAAATGTTTATAATGAAAATTGTTTATTTTGAAGATACTTATTGAGTGATATCACATTCGATATATGTTTCTAATTAAAATTTTGAAGTTTTCTTCGGTTTCTATCACTTTCAATTTTTTTCGGAAAATCATAATAGCATCAATTGATTCTATGGGTAAGGTTTCCTAACAATTTTTTATTCATCTCCGTATGATACTCGGTTGCCGAATAAAAGAAATGGCAAGGGTGGTGTGATATACTCTGTATATCGATCTATCGACCGATGCGTTCATCTCTCTTGTGGCGCCATCCCACGAAATAAAGTTCAGATACACGATTTTCTGACGATTCGTGATTATATAATAATCTGGCTATTTGCGACTTTGAAATAGAAATCTCGATTTTAGAGGACACAGAGAGCAAAAGTAAAGACAGTTTTATTAAGTAATATAAACCCGAAGAATCGATTGAGACTACTCAGAAATGCATCGGTTTTGTAGTTACAGCGGAATACATAATCTTGCCTCCGCTCAACTAATGATTCGCGTAAGATAACACGGCCGTTCAGATCAGGGACGTAAACACTTGCGGGTCCTTCACGGGTCCCGTTTTTGCGCTTAAAACTCGGCGCTCAAAACACGGCCGTGTTTTTTTTATATCGAATCTAAATATAAAACGGTGTAAAAAGATTTTATGAATAAAGATATAACATTGTTAATAATGTTAGTGTTCCCGATAAGAAAATCCAATGGACGATTAAAATTCTAAAAATTAGGTAAGTGGGGTAACCATTTTTTAAAAAAGATACTGATGGCAAGATCAAAGTTCTTTTTATGAAAAAGCGGGTAACTAAATAAAAAAACGTCACCCCCTAAACCAATAATTGTAGCAATTTTTTTGTAATGGATGAATTGAACTGAAATTAAGATACATGCCAGAAAACGTTGGTTTGTAATACCAATCGAACACGATCAAGTTATTATTAATAATAATTGTGGCATTTCTGGCTGGGCCTAAATCCTGGCTCTGTAGAGTGACGAAAACCTGTTCGCGTCGCTGAAGTGTCTCTTAACAATGTGCCTCAGGGATGGAGTATTCCCCCGAGTTTGGAAAAGGGCAAAGTTGATCCTCATACCTAAACCGAGCGGAACACCGGACAGTCCGTTGGCGTATAGACCGATCTGCCTGCAGGACGAGGTCGGTAAGCTGTTCAAACGAATCGTAGCACCACCTCGTCCAGCACCTGTCCCTGGAGGATCCCGACGACAGTTTGGCTTTAAGGCCGAACGATCGACCACGGACGTAATATCATGCGTCCGTGGTTTTACGGAGAGTGTCGTGGAGAGACAGAGCGGAGTGTTGTTGGCGATATCTCTCGATATCGTCAACGCCTTTAAACCTGCCCTGTAGGGAGGTGGGAAGCAGAGGCGCTGGAATATCACTGAGTCCCCCTCTACCTCCGAAGAGTAATTCGGAACTACTTCAGGAACCGAGGCCTCGCCTGCGCCACAAAGTGCAGGGTCCTACAGGCCGAAGGACTGTCCATGCCGGTGTCCCGCAGAGGCCCGTGCTGGGAACCTTGCTATGGGATATGACGTTGTGCTCCGCACGTTTCTTCCTCCTGGCTATCACGTCATCTGCTACGCGGACGACACGCTAGTGATGGCCGAAGAAGGGAGGAATCCTGGGATAAAGCTCTCGTCCTAGGTGAGGTCGCAGTGATCTGCGTCATCCGGGCCATTGAGAGGTTGGGACTTAGAGTAGCGCCCCATAAAACGGAGGCTTTGTTCTTTTATAACGAAAAACATGGGGCGCCGTCTCTTGCCAGTTTTCTGATGGACGAGTCCCCTTCTAAGCGGGGGCTCAAATAAAATATCTGGGCTTCCTGCTGGATGGCCAGTGGAGGTTCGCTGCACATTTTGAGCGAACGGCCTAGGTTTCACGGGTCGGCAATGTTCTGGCCAGCCTTATGCGAAATCTTGGCAGTCCGAAATGCAGTATACGCCGTCTCTGCATCAACGTGGTGGCATCCGTTGCCCTGTACGGGTCGCCGGTGTGGTCCGGCACACTTCAGGCTTCTGGTCACAGCAAGCGGTTCCTGCGAGGAGCCATGCAGCCAGTGGTCCTGCGGGTCAGGCGATGTTATCGCACGGCAAGCATCTTGGGGGCGGCAATCCTGGCCGGACTCCCCCTCCGGAATTCCTCGTCGAACAATACGCTTGTACATATAAGAATCTAGCGAGGTTCCGGAATGAGGGGAAATAAGTCACAACCAGGGTCAGAATGGCGGCAAACCTCCGCGTTAAGTTCCGGACGTTGGTCCAGTGGACTACTTATCGATCCCCGGACTGTCTGGGGCTAGAACGGTGGAGGCCATCCGATCTTACCTGCCCGAAAAAGTGGACAGGAGAGGAAGGGAACTGATCTTCCGGCTGGTGCAGGTACTCACCGGGCACGGATGCTTCGGTAAGTTCCTGTGCCGAATAGACCGGAAGGTCACGACCACTACTGCGGCCAGGACCGGGATACGGCGCAACACACGCTGTAGCAATTGTCTATCGTGGGAAGAACAGCGCCGTATACTGATCACTAAGCTCAGGTGAGACCTCTCGCTTCCCGCTGTCGTACATAGAATGGTGAAGGGCGAAGAGGAATGGAGAGCCATGGCCTCTTTTTGCGAGGAGGTTATCTCGCAGAAGGAGGCGGCGGAACGGGTCCATCGGGGCCAACCTGACCCCGACGGGAATGACCTGATTCAGTGAGGTGGCGGAACACCGAGACGGGCGCGACGTCTGCGCCCGCTTCGCGTCCGCCTCAGAGGCGGGGAGGGAAGAGCGCTGGCCATAGCATGGGGAGGGGAGTAACCCCCTCTCCTTGTGAGCGACCAGGCGTTCCCCTTCCGCAATTCTTTCGAAGAAATCGCGGGTATGTGTAACGCATTCCTCTGCCTCCCAAAAAAAGGCGGGAACAGCCAAAACAATATCGTTCCCGTATTTGAAGTAAGAAGGCAATGACAGCGGTATCATCTGAATTACTCTTTCCTCAAGATCCTGCAAGACTATATCTGCAATAATCGGAGATAGATGAGAATCCGTCGGGCTACCAAACGATTGACATTTTGTACAAAACTTAGTGTCAAGAGAAATCGACGAGGAATCTTAGTAGATGCCCCGATGTATTTTTATTTTGCATTTTTAATTTGATTAGACAATACGACCACGGCACTCGACTAAGTGTAGAAGTGAGTAACGTTGATTGTTGCGGGGCATTATATCACTTCATCTTTGGAGGATGACACATCCTCATTGGACGGCTGGTATTTGGATTTTTTTTCGACTCATTATTTGTAAACTCCAGTTTCCGATGTTGCGAACTTTTGGAAAGTGCGTTCGTTGTAGTTGCGTTTTGACATCTCTTTTTTGTACTTAATATTGTTTTAAATTTGTTTTTGACCAGTGAGGAGGATCTATTTATGACCGAAACGCGTTTGGTGAATTTTTATTTGTCATTCTTTAGAAATAAATTTTTGTTACATTTTCTGGAGAATTATCACTAATCATATGATTAGTTTTATTCGGACACTACATCATCTCTGTGTGAACTCTTACAAAGTAAGAGCCTTTTTAATTATTGATATGTATCTTAAGAATTCTTTTATTATATTATGTCAAAAGTATATTTATATTAAGGTGAGGACCTTTAGTCCCCAAAAAATCTAACCTAATCCTATCCTACAACATTGTGAGAACGTTGGTTGCTAAATTGTATATGCATAAATGTACATTTTGTAACAACCAACATTGATACGATGCTATAGAGTAGGGTTAGGGGTAAATATTTACCTCTACACAGCCAGCTCCAAATGATTTGCAACTAACCTTGATGTTGACCTTGACCCTCAAAAAGGCCAATACTATTGACCTATATCGGCGCTCATTGTTGATTAAAAAGTTATCAACTAAAAAAGTTTTAGAAGTTGAACGTAATATTTACACACAATATATATATATATAGAAATACGAAAATATTTGCGCATCTTCTATAGTTTCCGAAATATTATATAAATATTTTATATAATATTTCTATAATATTTTTGAATACAATGAACACTGATAAAGGTCAATAGCATTGACCTCCTTGAAGATTAAGGTCAACATCAAGGTTATTCGGAAATCATTTGAAGCTGGCTGTGCAAAGGTAAACATTTATCGGGTTAGGTTACATTTTTAGCAGCATGTGGGAAGTTATCAAAGATATACTTTTTAATACTTTTTTTATAACACATTCATAAATTTCTAACTTTAACCAGTCATATTAATCACTAGGATTGACTAAAAATACATTAATCAAAAACCAAAACAAAAAACTATTTCACACTTTGAAGCTTGGTTATTCCGTAGGACCAGCCAATCCTAGGAGCGTTTGCGCTACGGGTTTTGACCATAATAGTAAAAATACACAGAATCTGCTAGCAGAATAGAATGACTAATATGGCTGGTCAAAGTTGATGTCACAATATTGACGCAAAAAGCGAGCGCAAAAAATCTGTTGTTCCGTAACCATTTAAATATATTTAAATGGAATATATTACAGATCCTTCTCGGTTTCGTCAGTTTATTGTCAAATTATATCAGCAGACTTTGTCGACACAACATAAGTTTAATGCGGATACAAATGACTATGGATTTATCACAGTATTCTAATCGAATTTATTATCAATATAATAGCGTATTATTAACAGTTTACTTATTGAAATGGCTATTACATATTATTAAGAAATTGCAATGAAGAGTATTTACTCACCGACGTCTGTTTCCGACAGTGTAACCGTCCTCGCAACGGCCGACATGACTTTCTCTGTAGGCATGATAGCTGCAAGATCCAGTTGTTCCGAAACTGTCTCTACTGTTGCTGTCATGATCTGTTCGAAGAACTGATATAAACGATCAAGATAGCTATTCCAATGACATAAATTAGCCTACCGTGATTTGTGATCGGGCCGTGTTGTGGAAGAAGAGACAGAAAGAAGAAGCACATACGGATACATAGACAATTGAAATAGTTTAAATGGCATGCTACCTCATTAACGGTAAGTTGTGTAATACATTGTGACAAAAAAAATTTTTCAACGTTTGTCTCATTATGACTCTAGATATTTTTCCGATAGAATTACAAAAATTATCAATGAGGCAAACATCAAATATGTTACATTAACACATAAGATATCGTTTCCGAATTTACTTGTTAAGAAACATACATGTGGCATATGAACTAAAACGCCGCCTACGGAATGCATTTCTGGCACTGGCATGTTGATAACTACATCTGGCTTCGAATCACTTTTCCTTGTTGTTTCCGGAGAACCTTTACGACCATGATCATCTGTGGTTTCGTCCACAATTGTCTGTAAGACGATATGTATAAAGTAAATATAATTATTTTTACCCATTGTACATTTATTTCCGATTATATAAGAATATTCTATTACCATAAATTTCCATAAGGTAAGAGTCCTAATTATGGGTTAATTAAGATTAACTTTCATTTTTTTACATAAATTTATCGATCTAACGTTAAAAAGCTCTCTCTCTTGCTCTCTCTCTCCCCACTCCCTCCCTCTCTCATTACTCCCCCCCCCTCTCTCTTTTTCTCTCTCTCTGTAGTAGAGAAGACGTGTGTCACATCGCTCCGTCGAAATACTAAGTTTTCAACGGTAAAAAATGAGAGAGGACGTATAAATAAGTGTTCAAGGTACACCGCCATAGACCAGAAATAACTATGAGGATTATCTAGCCGGGATATAGCGATCTGTGAATGTGAGTAGTGAATTTTATGTTTGAGCCATCGAAGTCGCGCAGAATAGGTAGACTTTATACGTGGACACAAAAGTGCTGACGTGTGAAAGTGGGGTGTATATCAGTTCGACACGGGGCAATTGGACACAGTCCAATCACAAGTCGCTGTTCCAAGGGACCCTACAAATGTCTCTAATCACACGGTGCTGTGATTGGCTGTGTCCAAATGCACCGTGTCCAAGTGCACCGCTCCCGTGAAAGTGGACTACAGGGTGCGGCGTCAAAATCCGGGCAAATTATACATTTTTTCCAAACATATTTTTTATCGCAAAAACGAAAAGGTTTAGAAAATTTGTTTAACCACATTGTTTGTAAGGCCATAAAGAACACATTTATTCAATATATCCCCCGCTTGCTTGAATGATCGCCTCCATTCTCGGTCTGAAGCGTGCGCAGGCGCGCTTTAATGTGTCACGGTCCATATCGGTGAATGCCGCTTCAATAGCGGCTCTCAATGATGCGACGTTTGAATGTCAGGACTTGTTCGTGGCCCTTTCAACTACGTTCCATACATAGAAGTCCAAAGGATTCAAATCTGGGCTGTTGGGAGGCCAGAATTCTTTCGACCAAAACATGTCGACGTTGTCCGACAACTAATTTTGCACCAAATGACTTGTGTGGGCGGGCGCATCGTCCTGCTGGAAAACATACAGCTTTCCAGACGACACAGTTTTCATCCACGGCTTCACTATATTTGTCAGAACATGCAAATAAACTTCTTTTGTCACATATTCTTCTTTGTTAAAGAAATGCGGTGGCATAACATCACCCTCACTGGATGATGTTGCAAAACCTTCGTTGGACTTCTCCGACTCATTGTATTTTGCGATGACATCATATACAGTCGATCTCGGGTACTCGAAGAACCGAATGATTTCTGTCGCCGAGCGCCCAGCGCAAATTTTTTATAATTGCAGCTCTTCGGTTATACTCCGCACTTGGTTTCAACATTGAGACTGTTTCGAGGTTATGATAGTTTAGTACATGCGTCAAGCTATTTGAACGCTAATCGCGACATCTACCAGTGGTATGGTACGGCGAGAATTTCAAATTGAATTTTATCCGGATTTTGGCGCCGCACCCTGTATATGTGACTTGTATATGTGATTTCTGACGCTGATAATAGCGGTTTTTCAGTCGGTAATTAACGGCATGTTCGATGAATATGTAGAATATCAATGCTCGGCATGTAAGAAGGCAATAAAGAACAAAGTCGTTAATCTTGTGTAAATCTTGTGTAAAGTTTTTTTACCATCCAGGATGTGTGAATAAGCATAAAATCCTCGATAGAAATAAATAATACGTGCCTTGCAAGGGTCCATATGAGGAATCCTTGGTTGAAAGTGAGCAAGAAATAAACATAAAAAAAACGCCGGTAACAGAAGGAAGAAATAGGGCATCATCTACAGGGTCTACAGGATCGCTTAGTGGAAATAAAGAGTCAAACATTGATGTAAAAGTAGACTGGATTATAAGAACTGTAAAAGAAATAAAAAATGAAACAGCTTATAAAAATGAAATTGAAATAATGATTAGAGAAGTAGTTCAAGAAGAATTGGGGATTGTTAAACGTGAACTGGAAAACTTGAAGAAGATGATGCAGGGAGTAGTATATGGTCTACAAGAAGAGGCACAAAGAAGTTACAGTAAAGCGGTTAAAGAGAAGAAGAAAAACAATGTTACAATTGTTAAATTAAACCGAAGATGCAATAAGAGAGTGAAGTTACTAAAAAAATTGATGAAAGAGAAGATGGATATTAAGAGTATGGCTATGGGAATAACGAAGTTAAAAAAAGGGAGCAAGGGAACAATGATCATGGGATGTAAAACCGGAGAGGAGGTAAAACAACTGAAGGAGACAGTTCAAGCTAACCTGGGAGAAAATTATAAAGTGATGGAGTCGCCTCAATCGAAACCAAAGATAAAAATTATATATAATTAATATAAGCTTAGAAGAGATGAATCTGGATGATAATGAACTTATAAATACGATAAAGAAGCAAAATAAAATGAATTCTATAAATATGAGGATTGTGAAGAGAATAATCAAAGAAAAGAGAAATAATCAATCAGAAAGAAGAGGAAATGAGGAAGGACCGATAATAATGGAAGTAGATGAGGAGACGCACGAGATGATATTGAAGATAGCAAAATTAAATGTAGGATGGAAGAAATGCCCTGTATTTAATCACATCAATGTTAAAAGATGTTTTAAATGTTATCATATAGCAAAAAATTGTACGCGAGAAGAAACGTGTTATAAATATGCAAGAAATCATAACTCGTGTGATTGTATAGCGACAAAGAAAAAATATGTGAATTGTATGTTCAAAATTCGAACATACAATCTGAAAATAAGTGACGAACATGACGCCCTTATCACGGAATGTCCGACTTTTAAGAGCGCGTTACAGGAGGAGAAGAGAAGAGCTGGCTGGGAGGATGCTAAATAGCAACTACAGGGAGAAGCGGAACTAATACTAAATACAAATGCGCAAAGCTTAATGGCACATAGAGATGATATAACATCAGATTATGAAGAGAATAAATCCTGCGTTCCTAGCATTATCGGAAACCAGATTGACCGAAGATATAGAAGATAGTGAAGATATAGAAGACAGTGAACGTGCCGGGTTATAGTATGATTAGGTGTAATGCTGAGAATAGAAATACAGGAGGAGTAGTTCTATATGTAAGGAACGATATTAAATACGAGATAATATTAGTGAAAAAATTAGAATCAAATTGTTGGTGTATGGTGATAGAAGTGAAAGAAAAATTATATAAAGGAGTGATAATGGTAATATATCACTCACCGAGTGCATCGCATGGGGATTTCATAAGATTTTTAGAGGATATAGTAGAGGAGCAAATAATAAAGGAAGAATGCATGATAATAGGATATTTTAATGTTGATCTTATGATGAACTCGTTTTATACAAAAAAATTACAAACGACAATGTTAAGCTTGGGTATGAAGCAGTATGTTAACGAACCGACAAGAATTACGAAGGACAGTCAGACAATTATAGATTTGACCTTCGTTAATAGTAATAAAATGATACAGGTAATTCATGTACCTAAAATTACGAACCACGCGTGGTTAAAAGTTGAGTTGAGTGTGAGTAAAATTGAAAATAAATATAGAGAATTTAGTGTTAGGAAATACAAAGAATTTGATGTCAATAAATTTGCTATATTAGTGAAAAATAAAATACAGGAAAACCAGGGGTATCAGTGTGGTTGTATGAATATCAATGAGAGAGCGAAAAAGCTTGTCGATAGTGGATGCGTTAGATGTAACGGCACCAAGGAAAAATTTTAGAATTCCGAAAATATGGGAAGGGAAAAAATGATTCTCAGATGAAATAAGAGAGGCTGCGCGTAGAAGAGATAAGGCATATAAAAGGGCACTGTATGACGGTACCGAACAAAATTGGGTGCAATATAAAATTGAAAGAAACGCAGTAGTAAAAACAATCAGGGAGAAGAAGAAAGAATACTATGAAAATATGATAGGTTTTAATAAAGAAAATCCTATGACTAGATGGAAAACCTTGAAAGAAATAATTAGAGGCGAGCCAGTAGGTATAAAGAAAATAAGAAGTATAGATTTTGAGATTTTAGGCGATATTGAAGAGTGCAATATAACTGATAAATTTAATTTATATTACATACAAAGTGTTAATAGTATAGTAAACTCTATCAAAGTTAATAGATCCGGCAATGATTTATTCAATATACTGGATGAATATAAATAAAAAAATTATTTATATTATCGAAAATCAAGGAATTATGGAAAACTTTGAGAGTATCAAGCTAGAACAATTAGAGAAAATTGTTATGGGATTGCCAAATAAAAAAGGTACGGATGAGGGGATAACTAGTGATATATTGAAGACAGTTTTTCCTATAATAAAAGAGGAATTTGTGAATATAATAAATAATTCTTTGAGGGTAGGTCGAGAAAGTTGGAAAACCTCTACGATAATACCGATTCCAAAGATAGATAAAGCGAAAAGAGCGAGCGAATATAGATCTATTAATATGCTACCAATATTTGAGAAAGTGTTAGAATTAGTAGTAAAAGAACAACTTGAAATATATTTGGAATATAACGATATTATAACAGAACATCAGTTGGGATTTAGAAAATACTATTCGTGCAAAACAGCGATTCAAAACGTCATCGACGAATGGAAATTAATAGTAAGCGAAGGAAAAATAGTAGGAGTAATTTTCATGGATCTTAAGAGAGTGTTTGAAACAATAGACAGAGAAAGATTATTAGAAAAAATGTATCAGTATGGAATTAGAGGAGTGGCCCTAGAATTTAAATCATATTTAAATAATAGAAAACAGCAGGTGCGATTCAATCATACATGGTCTAAATTATTGACAACAGAATATGGAGTGCCACAAGGTTCTGTGCTGGGACCTTTGCTATTTATACTATATATAAGGTGTAGTAAAAAGAAATCCTTTATTTTTGCATGAAATTGAAGGCTTTATTTAGCATAGTTAAAATGATTCGATTTAGGTCAAATATGCACCGTTTTGTTCGATAACTTGTTGCTATTTTTAAGGTAATTCCATTATGCCTCTCTCATAGAAACCCTTGTCCCTATTGGCAAAAAACTGGGACAGTCGATTTTCACAAGTTTCTCTTGAGGCGAATTTTTCACCAGCAAAATCATTCGCCATAGACAGGAACAGGTGGTAATCACTTGATGCCAGGTCCGGACTATAAGGTAGATGTATAAGAACCTCCCAACCAAGCTCCCGGAGCTTCTGGCGAGTCACTATCGATGTGTGTGGCCTGACGTTGTCCTGATGGAACACAATTCTTCTCCTATTAGTTAAAGCTGGCCGCTTTTGGGCGATTGATTCCTTCAGACGGTCCAATTGTTGACAGTACAGATCCAAATTAAGAGTTTGCTCATAGTAGATGATTCCCTACCAATCCTACCAAACACACAGCTAATCCTTCCTGACCGTCAATCCTGGCTTGGCCACCGTTTGCGCCGGCTCACCGCGTTTCGACCACGACCGTTTTCGCTTGACGTTGT
>NW_022639562.1:820324-820987 GCF_010583005.1 Odontomachus brunneus
TTTTGCGTTAACTCGTGTGGCACCCATACATCGAGCTTCTTTTTGTATCCAGCCTTATTCAAGTGGTTCCAAACAGTTTTTTGTGCAATGTTTAGCTCCTGGGCAATTGAAACAGTGCTTACATGACGGTCGGACTCGACGATTTCCATTATTTTATCGACATTATCGACAATTGGCCTTCCAGAGCATTGTGCATCTTTGACATCAAAATTACCGGAACGGAATCGACGAAACAAAAATTGCGCGTGATTGGCTGTTACAGTATCAGGACCATAAACACTATTCACATTTTCAGCCTGACTTGCCTTTATTGAAGAAAAACTGTAAAATATGACGTATTTTCTCTTTGCTGGTGTCCATCTTTAACGCGCGCTCAAACAATACTGACAAGGAAACGGTCGGGGGCGTCCCTCACCGAATTTGATGAGCATTGGATATGTTGTAGAGCATCAAAAAACATTAGACACGTATTTTTTTTATGTGCTTATCTCGAGGTTTAGGGGTTGAAACCACCCCTTGAAAAAAACGGACTTTTTCATTTTTATTTAATATTTCCTAAAATATGAGGTATATGAAAAAATATTTCAGACAAAAGTTTTACAGTATCTTATGCCCTTTCCATCGGTCTATTCAAATTTTTTAAAATGCAATATTTCACCCCCC
>NW_022639562.1:821751-824905 GCF_010583005.1 Odontomachus brunneus
AAAAAATCCTTATTATCAAAATCAAATTTTGAAAATAAATGCAATACATTTATGTAGATATGGATATGGATATATGGTAGATATGGATTAGAAAATATTTATAATTCTGATCAGAGCGGATTTCAGTTAGAATTTCATTCCGGTCGTACGTTATCACATAAAGGCACAAAAAAGATAGAATCTGTAGTACAGTCCATATCAGCAACTACGCATAGTTATACTATACAGCCGACAATTTCAGCGGATGGTAGATTATTGTCTCCGCTTTTCATTGTTTTAAAGGAAGTAACAGGAACATTTGGTCCTAGAGTACAGGAAACTATGTTCAAAGCGCCTAATATTTTTGTTACGGCTTCTACATCAGGAAAATTAACGTCAAATCATGTAAAAACCTGGTTGAAAGAAGTATTTTTTCCGAATGTTGGGCCACAATCTGTATTATTATTAGATTCTTGGAGTGGGCATTGTCCCAACATAATAGCGGAAACTAGAACAGATTATGCAACAGATATTGTTTTTCTAACAATTCCAGCCGGTACAACAGGACAAATACAGCCATTAGATGTATACGGCTTCCGATTATGGAAAAATTTTATTAGACATTTTTCTGATACTGTTTTATTGTTAAATCTTGCAATTGAACTTCATACTAGAAATAATATTTTGAAATTACAATCATTAACGCACCATCAATTCTCGTCGCCTAGGTTTCAAAGTTTATTTCGATATGCATGGTTTAAAAGTGGATATGTAGAGATTAGACCAACAGAGTTTCAAACACCGGTTGAATTTTGTTTCCAAAGGGATTCGAAAGTAAATTGCGATATTTGTGGCGAAACTGCCATAATTACTTGTTCTTGGTGTAAAAAATCGCTTTGTATTACACATTTTTTCCATGATCATCATCTTTGTAACGAATATGTGCAATAAATATAATACATTATCCGTTCATATGCAAATTCTGTACTGTTGCTTTAAAATATATTGTTAAATAAATGTTATTGTTAAATATTGTTCTACTACAATTTATTATTCCTTTCTACTTTGTTTCCTTATATTACTATTCCATAATTTATCCGGAGTTCTCTGTTATCTTTAGCAATTAGTAATTATATATTGTATATTCACATTACACGCTTTCTCTCTCTTGCAAAAGTAATAGAATATGTGTTTCTTTTATTTCATGCATTACAATTTTATTTTAACCTGCCTTGATCTTGTATCAATTTACTTTGCAGTAAACATATTTAATATACATTGAAAACTTCTGTACAAATTGCGACGCCGCGCACATTTGCTACTGTTGTTATATATGCTTACTGTTGTTTATCTCTGCTTACGTCTTTATTTCGTATATTACATATCATATGATTAGAATTAATTCGTTTTTATCTTGTAATATGAGAAAATATGCGCAAGTAGTTATAAAACATAGCGCAAGTGAAGAGAAGTAATCCAACGCAACGTACAGTACTTACCTACTCGCACAACGCGGTGCCTATAACGCGAAGTTATCAGTCATGTAGTTTTGCCAAGAATTGAATCGAGGAACCATACTATTATTATATATCGATGGATTTGGCATGAAATGCTTTTTAATTTTTGTCCTTACAAAAACTTAAAAATTTGCAAAGGTGACGAAGGGGAGAGGGAGGGGGGGGGTGAAATATTGCATTTTAAAAAATTTGAATAGACCGATGGAAAGGGCATAAGATACTGTAAAACTTTTGTCTGAAATATTTTTTCATATACCTCATATTTTAGGAAATATTAAATAAAATTGAAAAATCCGTTTTTTTCATGGGGTGGTTTCAACCCCTAAACCTCGAGATAAGCACATAAAAAAAAATACGTGTCTAATGTTTTTTGATGCTCTACAACATATCCAATGCTCATCAAATTCGGTGAGGGACGCCCCCGACCGTTTCCTTGTGAGTCAAACAATCGCAAAACTGTCTGAGAAGTTTTTTTAGTACGAAATCTTATCTTTCTAACGCCATCTAGCGTAAACCGATCGCACTTATACAACGCGAGATACACATTACTAAAGCCATCTATTGGAAAAATAATGGATTTCTTTTTACTACACCTTATACATATAAATGATATAACTGAAGTCTGTCCAGAAGAGTGCAATATAAAAATGTTTGCAGACGACATATACGACGCTTATATACGTAAGTGGAGAAAGTAGCGAGGATATAGAAATAAAAATGAACACAGTTTTTTATACAATAGTACATTGGATGAATATAAATAAGCTAAAAATTAATGCTGATAAAACGAAATATTATAATATATGATAGTTAGAAGTATTCGAAAAGAATTGAGATATAATACTAATTTGAAATGTCTGGATGGAATTGAAATAGAACGTGTAGAAGCTATGAAATACCTAGGTATAATTATAGACGATAGACTTCGATTTCAAGATCACTGCGATTATATATTAAAGAAAATAGGTAAGAAAACGAGTTTTTTAAACAGAGTAGGTAATTATGTATCGATGTATACTAGATGTATTATAGTTCCGCATTTTGAGTATTGCGCGACGCTGTTAATAGGCATGGGCGAGACG
This sequence comes from Odontomachus brunneus, assembly GCF_010583005.1. Lineage (NCBI taxonomy): Eukaryota > Metazoa > Arthropoda > Insecta > Hymenoptera > Formicidae > Odontomachus > Odontomachus brunneus. The sequence goes on from NW_022639562.1 coordinate 824,330, forward strand.
CAGATAACCCAACTACAGAAGGTACAAAACAGAGCTATGATGGTAATACTTCAGTGTGATAGATATGCCAAAGTGAAAGACATGCTGGAAGCGTATATGTTGCAATATATGTCAGTAAGACAAAGGTTATAACGATATAATATATGTATATTTATTTTTAAGATATTAAACGATATGCTGCCGGCTCAATTAAGGAATAGGATACAAATAGTAGGAGATGAATGCACAAGAGAAACGAGACAAGCGGGTAATATTGAACTCCAGTTTAGAAAAACAAAGAGTGCACAGAAAAGTCTATTTTATGAGGGAGTGAAAATGTATAATGCGCTGCCAGCGGAAATAAAAAATTGTGGTAGGCTTGATTTGTTTAAAATAAAGCTGTGTGTGAAGACACATATTTACAATACTGTAAATTATGTATATTAAAATGTCTATGTAAATAGCTGAGAAAGCTAAATAAAAGATCATCTCTCTCTCTCTCTCTCTCTTTCTTTCTCTCTCTCTCTTTCTCTCCCTCTCTCTCTCTCTCTCTCTCTCTCTCTCTCTCTCTCTCTCTCTCTCTCTCTCGCACGCGCT
>NW_022639562.1:825037-834142 GCF_010583005.1 Odontomachus brunneus
CTCTCTCTCTCTCTCTCTCTCTCTCTCTCTCTCTCTCTCTCTCTCTCTCTCTCTCTCTCTCTCTCTCTCTCTCTCTCTTTCTCTCTCTCGGACAAACATCTAATATTTTTATCTTTAGACTTTATTAAGAGAAAGTTTTGTCAAAATTAATGCGCAATTAACTGTGTTTTCCTTTTCTAAGTTTCGTAAATCTAAACAAGTGATAAATTTTTTTAAAATATCTACAATATATATGAAAATATAATTTTACAAAATAATTGTAAGAAACTAAAAATGTAAAAAAAATTTTCCATGTTTTCATTATAATGTGTTATTTTTTAAATATATTAAGGAGTTTGAAATTGGAACTCTACCCACATACATACACACACGCGCACACACGCCACTCACACACTCTCACACTCCACAAATAAAGACACCCACAAAATTGGGACTGTTACCTTATAAATATTCATATCATATTTTCGAAATGATTAATTCTTTAAACACCAGGTCTCTTCTTTAATTTGTTAAAATAACTGTAAGAACTTATACGAATTTGGTTTATGATAAATATTAATAAATTCATCTACTTTTTTACATTCACGTAGTGACTTTTAACGTATTTTACAATATGATATTTTTCAAAGAATATAAACAAAGCTCAAAACGAAGCTTATATTATCTTCATGTGTGCTTAGTGTATCACTACTGGTCAAACGGTGAGAGCAGTGCTTAAAGGATTAAACTAAAATGTTAATTAAGTCAACTAACATCGGGTGGATATGCTGGATTTTCCGGTACTATGTAAGTAATCAGTTGCAGACACAGCTGATGCCAAATCACTCTAGATTCACAATAAGTACATTCAGTATCCGAAATGTTGCATGTATGACAACTATTCCAGTTAGACGCAACTATGGATTTCATTAAATGGCAAGCATCCTGACAAACCCATGTATTGATTCCAGTATGTTTATCAACACCTTGAAGTTCCATCTAAATTAAATTCAATGTTCTTGTTATTCAATGTTCAATGTTGTTGTTTTCTATCATATGATCGTATATATAAAGATCGATATCTATGTGAAGTTAGCTTCTTATTTTTTAAATCTGAGCAAAATAATTAGATTTCTATTTGCCTCCTGAAAAGTTGTAGAGTTCTTAATCTATTTTAGAAATAGCTTTAACATTTAAAACAGCGAAAATGTTATTTTAAGAAAGAGAGTCAATTTTATAACATTTTTAGTTAACAAAAATTGAAACTTTTTTTAGAATTCTGAAAAAATTTGTAGTAATTCTAAAATTCTTTATAAATTTTGTAGAGATTTTTATAAATATATCTAAATAATTTATATCTTTTTAATTTATATCTTTTTAATTTAAAAATAAGAATAATTTATATATTTTTAATTTAAAAATAAGAATAATGACAAAACGTAAATAAAATTAGTTTATTTCTGTTTACGTTTGGAAATCGCAAAATATTGTATTGAAAAAGATTTTAATCATAAATATTTAAAAATTTTAAACTGAAGAAGCCCTTTGAGCTTAAAACATTCCTTTAAAAAGTTACTCAGTTTCTTTAGAGTCCTGAATAATCCCTTTAATTCTAACAGTTATTTTTAAAACTCTAGAAACGATAGAACCAAAAACACAAAAATTATGATATATTTTTGTATCCCAATTGCAAAACTTAAAAAATTTTTTATCTTACTTGTTTTAATAATATGTCAAGCATGAGAATGCAGCAGGATAAATTTAGTTCTGCGTTTGTCATGAATTCCATATGCCTGGGCGTTGGTGCCATATCGTCGGAAAGTGGCGTTGATTTGCCAGATTCATTTTCCACGACGGGACCTGTATATAAGTGTTTCGAAAATACGTTTAATTGAATAAAAAATTTTAATTGAATTCAATTGAATTAAAAAATTAAATTAAATCAAAATTTGTTTGTATATTATAGATGAATAATAATTTATATAACGTTAATTATACACACATGTAATGTTGCCATCGCCGTTTTTGGTGGATTTGCTTGGCTTTAGTTCTGATTCCGCAGAATTCATCGATTGCATAACGGCAACTCCATCGCTGAATATTGCAAATAACTGGCTAAGTGGTATCATTATTTGTAGCATAGTAAGCGTTTGTAACCAGTTAAGGGCTTGTTCTTGCACTTTTGCGCTTGTATTGATGAAACGCTTTGCAACAAAATTATACATCTTTTTCGCGTCAAATCCTAAAGGACTCATATCCGGATCTAAAATCTTACTATAACACAAATTTATAAAGCTACTATAAATTCAGAAATTTAAATACTTTTTCAAGTTTATAGTACACTTACCATAGTATCATTTTTAGTTCGTGAAGTTCGTGTTCAGGAACATCATTAACTATCGCTTCCATCCAATGTGGCATTACATAATCCCATATATCGGGTGTGATTACTTCGTACGGTACTAAACAAAATAGACGATTCAGGCCGTCTTTCAAATGCGATGTTCGTGAAGCCAAAGTTTCCCTTTAAGATAACAAATTCATTTCTGAAATAATCTAATCGCCCTTATATAAGAAAGTATTATTGGTTGATTAAGGATAAATTACTATTGCGCAGAATTTTTATTACTAAGGTAAACGTCCTAGTGATTGAACGTGTACCGATAATTGAATTACTAATAATATACTTGTGTTTGTTAAAATGCTTATAATAAATGAAACAAAATCACAAAGTAACTAAATATTTCTTTTCATTTATTATATTGTTTTATATATTGAAAAGCATTTCAACAAAGAAAAATACAAAACCAATATGTCAATCATTGGGACACGTATGTTCGATCACTGGGACGTTTATCTTAGTAACTAATGATTTTGAATACTAAAGGGATTACACACCTTCGACAAGCCTAAACCTACTGACCGAAATTAATGAATTTTTATTGTAGGTAAAATTGTTTTATTGAAAATGGAAAAACGTATCTTATAGAGTAGTCTTTAAAAAATATCTTTCAAAAATTTCAATAAATAATATAAAAATTATGATCTTGGTAGAACTATCTTCTTGAACGGTGTTCGAAAAAACGGCGTTTGCGATACACATTATCGTCCCCTCTCATCTAAAACAAAGAGAAATTTCCACTAAATTTAAACTAGATAAATAAAACTATCATTTGTCATAGCCAATTTTGAAAATATTGGTTTTTTGAAAGCAGCGATTCACAGCGAAAAATTTTTAATTTAAAAATCGGTTTTAAAAATCGATTTTTATTTATAGAGAAAAATTAAGCAATAAATGTAGAAAATCCTGTGACAAACACTATATTACTGTATTAAGCGTAGCTGTACAAAATTTTATGCAAATTAATTCATTAGTCTCTGAGATATTTTTGATTATTGGATTTCTGGAATTTCAAAACACTGTTCCAAGGAAAACGTATTTAAAGTTTTATGTGACAGTAACAAATTCATGTTATAAACAAATTGTTGAATGAAAATATTTTTTTATCTTACGCAGTAACGTCGATATCTGAGCCATATAATATTTCTTCCTTTGACATAGAAATCTTCTTATTATCTTTTTTTTTTACTCTTTGCGTCTCATTCGCTTGTCCTTTGTCGAACACTGCGCCACGCACTCGGTAAAACTCCGATTGTCGCCGACAATCACCGATTGTTTTCTTTAGCGATCCACCGTTGAATATTGAACTCTGTGTATCGAGATTTGCATTGCCTGCATTATTTTTAATAAAATCACAGATCATTCATTAAATAAGCTAGCGACGACGTTGACTGCAATTTCGACTATAGTTAAGTTAGAATGCACTTCATTTGACGATATCTTCCAGATAAAATTATTGAGATTTTCATTATTGTTCTGAGCGTGTCTTCCGACACAATCTTCCAAAAAATGTCTGTGCTGGGATCTAAATATACGATTTCTTCTAGAACTTCCAATGGAACCGATTCATAATTGTGTTCATACTCAACCAACTTGCTCTCTGACTTCGCTTTCTGCCACAATTATCAAAAGTCAGATACTGGAGGATACTTGTCATGTATATCTTCCGACACAACGTTACAATAAGGTAGGGCTCGGAAGTTTGCCCATTTCGGCCAATTATCGGAAGCTACGTCTTCCTATCTTTTTTTGCCACGCGGCGAGCCTCGAAACTGACAGTCGACTCCAAGCACGGACGTAAGAATATCTGGACAGAGCACAAAGTGCGATTATAGACGAGGGGCTGTGTAGCCTAACGGGAAAAAGGGGTACATCGTCGCGGCCATGTTGGTACAGGAGTTTCGCATCTATTCTCACGGTGTCAAATTAGCGACCATTACCATCTTGGTATATCAACTCTATTACAATATATGAAATCATTCTCCTCACCTCTTGGGTTTCACCCTCGCGACAATATGCTCCGTCCAGATATTTTTACGTCCATAGCTCCAAGCCTCAGGGCCGTTGGGATTATAAGGAGCGCTATGTAGTGCCAATCAAAGATGCGTTCGGGAAGTGCACTGAACAACACTAACGCGTCATTCAATCTTTGTTGTACATGTAATGAGCGCGATATCAACAGTAACACGTTATTCAATCTTTATTTCGCTCATTACATGTACAAGCCATTGTTAATCCATAATAGATGCTTCATTTATCAATCATTTTTCCAGTGAGCTTATTACTTCCATTGATACTTTTATTTTTTTTTACGCATTGACAAAATCGTGTTATCATCCGTTTTTATGTGTCCAATGCATTCTTTTTTATTTATTTGTATTGTATCTTTATACGATTTTGCGGCAACCACTCTTTTATACATCTTCGAATCACCATCTTCTATGTAATTGAATCACTATCTTCTATGTAATTGTAACGCTCCTCAGATTATAAAAACATTTCCTTTAAAACATCCATCTCCATCTTTTCAGCGTATTCTTCATGAATTCAATAAGCAGTCAGTCTCATATTCTGCTTTTCACTTTTTATATTCAGCCGAGTATATTCTCGATTTCCAATATTCACAATATATATTTTACAAGTCACATATTTCACTACAATATTGTCGACTTTTCTTATGAATCAACCGATCAATATCGTTGATCCAAGTAATGAAGTGAAACTACATTTCTTCCACGTGCCATCAGAAACTTCTAACTCTGTTATCCAATCTACAATTTTTCATAGCCTTTTCCTACTCAATAACTCTTGTAAATACACTTTTATCAAGGAACATATTAGATTTCGTTTCCGGGTTTGAGCCGCGTAGATTATTTTTTATTTGATTCCGACATTCCGCGAACATTTCTGTCCACTTCATCAGACAGGAACGACCCGATGCCGAGTTGCTCTTGAGAGGTCTTCCTTTATATAGTGGTTGGTGTAGGAGGATAGGGGGAAGGAGACAGGAAAGGGGGATGGTGGTGGGAAATTTGTCAGTCATGTTTTGAAAACATTTTATTGGGTTTCATCATGGAAACCAAATAAAAATATACTGACATTGTACGACTTTTGTGTCACAGGAAGAAGCAAATCTATTATATCACAAAGTTTTTCAGCTCCTTTTAAACCAATGTTATAGCCATAGTGCAAACAATAGCATCTATGGATTTCATAGGCAGTATTAATGAGCGGATAAAGTAAAATAAAAACCGGATCATATACCGCATACGCAATCATAATTTTGAAACTCAGTCCCCTCGAGCACTTTCAACTTTAAATTTAACATCTCCATTACACTTTTTACACTTCACGTGCTGGATTATTACAATAAATATGTAAATGAAAAAATTAAAGATACTATAATATAGTCTCTTTTTCAAACACAAGTATATAACGAGCGGTTTCCCATTTCTTTGCAGCGATTCCTGCTATCTCTTGTTCCACAGAATATCGATTTTTGAAAGGAATCTTTTTCTTTGTCACGTTTTTCTTATATTCTCCCGATCGATGTCTGTCTTGTGAATTCTTGCGACTATTTATTACTTTAATTTTTTCCAATTGATGATTTTTAATACGAATTATATCTCCAGTCGTCCCTTCGATGAAAATAAGACTAAATGTCGACGAGTCGTTACACAGATGGACAGAATTTCTATGTATGTACAAGTAGAAGGAAAAAACGTTGGTGTGAAAAAACGTTGTAGCAGTCTATGAGCTGCGGCATACATCCGGCATGTACGCGGTCCTCACTTATATGCGTCAATTATATCCACACAATTTTGATGATGCAACGTCAAACTTCAGTATCACTCTGATTATGAGATATGATAAACTAAACTCCACCAATATATACACATATTTGACGCGTAGATATTCATGGGAGACGGAAAGATATATGCGAGCGGCACGCCGAAAAAAATTTCTCACGCGCCGCTCGAATTGTTTTCTGTAAACATTTACATTTCGGCGATACTTCTCGTTGCTCAGGAAGAGTGAACCAATGCTTGCGTGATCGAGCGTTTAACCTTCATTTTATTACATTGCACATACTGGATTAGCTAATGTGCTGGCGTTGCGTGCAAATTTTTCCTCGTTAATAAATTTCCTATAAATTTTCTCTAAATTTTAAGTGATTATTTCGAGAAAGATACCGATCCTCTATTACTTACCCAGACCTATTCTAACAATATATTATCTTTGGACAGATATTGTCAAACATCCTACATACAGGGTATCCCACATCACCATTTTTAAACTTCGAAAGCATAGAATGGATTAAAGTGTTGTAAGAAAGTCTCGTACTATTTTGCAATATTCGCAATAGTTTTCGAAAAAATTAATTTTAAAGAATTGAATGAATAAGAGAGGAGCGCTCGAGTCGCTAAAATCGCTCGAGACTTAACGCGATTCAGTTTGATAAAAACGAATGGCGACTTGCGGCAAGGGGAAAGACAGGTTTTTGCCCATGTTTGCATCGCCGCTCCTACGTCTCATTGCACTACGCTAAAACTCGCGTCACAAGTTTTCTATTGCTTTCTCTCGTTTTCTATTGCTTTCTCTTTTTTTACTTGTTTTAATCGCAGAATTTTATTACAGTTTAGTTTTAATGTGAACTGCTTTTGCTTGTCTTATAAAGTGATCTAAATGTAATCATGAGCGAGCAAACGCCTTTGATACAAGCTTTGACGCACTCTGCCGAGACGTAAGAGCGACGACGCAAGCAACGGCGCTTGTCTTTCCCATTGCCGCGCGTTTCCATCTGTTTTTTAACCAACTAAGTCCCGATTTATACTATCGGTCTGCTCACGGTCAGCTCATGGTCCGCTCACGCTCCACTGATGGTCCGATCAAATATTCTTTCATTGTTTACATCCACACTATGGGTAACACTATAGTTTCGGTCCAGTCTCGCTCCGATCTCGCTCCAGCAACGTTCCTTCGAAAGAATATTTTACTGGAACATGATCGAACTTGTCCGGAGCTGTATTAATAGTGTGAACAAGTTTCTGAACGATTTTTCAATTTTTGACAATATTATTTCGAATGTGCCTGCAATCATTCAAAAATATTTAACAAATTTATCCTCATCTACTAAATAGGAGTATAATGTGAAATATTCTCCTTCAGTCTTTTTATCGATCAAACTGGAATAAATTCACATAGATTTTTTTCTTACCTAGTTTTTTGTTTTACACTTTTCACTTTCTCTATCTTCATCGTCCTATACCACAGCAATTGTGATTAATTCTTCATCAAAAATTAGCGCCATCTTTTTGGGAAAAAATTAAAACGAACTTCACGACAAGAAGGTAAAAGCTATACTAATCATCCAAGATTGGATCGTGAGCGACTCGATAACGTAAGTATTCTAGCAATATGATAAGACTATGAGCGGACCGTGAGCGGAGCGTGAGTGGAGCGTGAGTGGACCGATAGTGTGAATTGCGCGATAGCTCGAGCGCTCCTCTCTTTTCCACTTAATTTTCAAAAATTAATTTTTTAGAAATTTTGCGAATATCGCAAAACGATATAAGACTTTTTTATTTACTTCAATCCATTCTGCCTTTTCGCGAAGTTTGAGAATGGTGATTTCAGACACCCTGTGTATACAAGGTGTTTCATTTTAAATGCCCCAAGCAAAAATCTCGAAAAATATGGAAAATACGGAAAAATGTTTCAAACAAAAGTTATATGGTTCAATAAAGTACATAAGGCACCATTGGTTTGACATTGGGTTGCGCCGTCAAGGTCAGGTTAAAATCAACTTTGCTTTTTTAAATAGAAATATATATTTTTTATTACGGAATTTATTTCGCGTAAAAAAACAAAAAAATTTTATTTGAAAAAAATTTTTATGCGACCTCTTTTTCTAAGATATTTACAGAAATCTACAAAATTATTGGTTTCAATAATTTCTTACTCAAATTTTATCAACTTTACCGAAAAATAGCAAGAGATAAAAATTGTTTATTCTCTTCTCATAGAACTATGACAATTTCCTCAGAATTTTTTAATTAACTTTTTAGTACTTATTTTAGTTAATTAAAAATTCTGAAAAAATCTCAGAGCTCTTTGAGATGAAAATATAAAATTTTTATCTCGTGCTATTTTTCGGTAAAGCTAATAGAATTCGAGTAGAAAGTTATTGAAACCAATAATTTTTTAGATGTTTTCGTAAATATATCAGAAAATAAAGATTGTATAAAAATTTTTGTCAAACAAAAGTTATTTACTTCTTTACGCAGAATAAAATTTCGAAATCAAAAATATATATTTCTATTTAAAAAAGCAAAGTTACCATCGACTTGACTTTGGTGGCGCAACCTAAGATCAAACCGTTAAAATCAGTAAATAGATCTTCCTAAGCCTTATAACTTTTACCTAAAACAATTTTCTGTAAAACTTATATTTTTCAAGATATTTTACCGGTCTAATACTTTTGCTGCACTTGTATATATACATTTGTATATATACACGGTCTACTACTTTTGCTGCCTTGTATATACAGGGTGTTCAGAAAGTACCGGGACGCCCGAATATCAGGAAAAATATAAGTTTTACAAAAAAATGTTTCAGACAAAAGTTGTGGCGTTTAAAAAGATGTATTTACTGATCACATCAGTTTGACCTTGGGTTGCGTAGCGAAGGTCAGGTCAAGGTCACATTAATTTTTTTAAATGGAA
>NW_022639562.1:834245-844023 GCF_010583005.1 Odontomachus brunneus
AAAATGGGGTGTTCCATTTAAAAAAATTAATGTGACCTTGACCTGACCTTCGCTACGCAACCCAAGGTCAAACTGATGTGATCAGTAAATACATCTTTTTAAACGCCACAACTTTTGTCTGAAACATTTTTTTGTAAAACTTATATTTTTCCTGATATTCGGGCGTCCCGGTACTTTCCGAACACCCTGTATACACTGCTTTAGAAATTGCAACACTATAAAGAACATGTCATGTTGGCGTAAAATTTCGATAATGAGTATGTCATCATGACAGATTCAAATGATTACAACTTCAGATTATATGCATACGTAATACACGCGTAACGATACCATCACGTAAGGGATATAAAGTATTGACACAAAATGTGCGTTTTCAAACTGCCTGTTAACAAATTTGATCAGTATACTGTTTCTAAAACGTAAACATGCTACGTCGCAGAACATTATGAACAAGTGACGCAGTTCGAAAGAAGAAGAATCATCGAGCTACGGAGAAGTTCGATGATTGTTCATATCGCTATATTGCTATACGTGTTGGACGAAACGCCAATACTGTCATGCGTGTAGGATATCTAGAGTTATGGTGAGACAGGGCGTAGCTTATTTTTGATGATGGGGGTAAAATCACTAGTGGGTCGAGGGTGGGGGGTGAGTCCCGGAAGGTCTGGGTCGAGAGTGAGTGAAGGGTTCCGAAATAAAAGGGTGGGGATGAGAGGGAATTTTTAGAGGGTAATATGAAGAATAAGAAATTGTTAATATTGGTAGTGGAGACGTACCATGTCCCCTTCACTGTAAACCGAGTAGGTATTATTTAGGGTGATTTACATATTTTATTCTATATCTTTTTATTGCATTGTCTCATAAACCTCGTCTCCTGCGGCATGACTGTTGTCTAGAAGTTTCGAGTCTCGACTGATGAGAAGGAATGACGACGGAAGAGCTAGCGGGAGGGGGACTAGCTAGGCGTCAGATGCTCCTGTATAAAGGTAAGAATAATTCGTTTAGTGGTCAGCAACGGATATTCACGGGGATTGGTTTTTACCGGCTCCTCCCCCTCCCCCTTCCACCATCTCGTTGAAAAGTTGAGAATGAGCGTCACCGAAAAATTTAGTCGAAAAGAGGTCTACTAAACGTTAAACGATAGGGGGAACTATTGGGAGGGGGTAGTCATCAGATGTACCCTTGTTAAGGTAAGGATGATCTATGCTATTGGGACGTTTCGTGGACGCTATGGTTATTCATGGGGATTGGTTCTTTCCGCTTTTCGCTTTATTGTTCACGTCGAGAAATTGAGGGCGGGAGATGTCACCGGAAAATTTTGACGAAAAGATGCTTGCTGAATGATAGAAGAACGAAATAGCGGGAGAAGCAAGAGCAAGTCTGGACAGCTATGGTTATGCGGTGTTTGGTCTCGGCTCCTTCTTTGATTCTTACATTGAAACGTGGGAAGGGATAGGGGTGGGAGGAGTATTACTCTTGCGTGCATCAGCATCGTCGGAATTTCTAGAGTTTATCGAAGAATATAGGTGTGAGTAAACAAGGAGACACTTTTAAGAAAAAGAAAAGAAATGAACATGTTAAAGGATAAAATCCACTATTTATTTATAATTACATATGTGGGTTTACAACATTATGAATTTGATGCGAGTTGTAACGTTTGATTTTTTATTATTCTTCGTACAATTTTGTTGAAATGAAACGAAATTAATTCCAGAAAAAGAATTTCAAAATACACGTCAAAGAAATCGAAGTTCAGCAACTGCCGCTGGAAATTTTTCTCTTCGAGGTTACCCCAAAGTCTTTTTCACCATGTCCTCATCTAAATAGTGGTTGGCGAACTAAATAAATTTAGTTCGATTTTCGCAATGAGATATTCAACGCAATCGTTTACGTGATTGGTTAGCGAATATAAATGTTTGCGCAACGCGTTGATGCATTCCGCAATACTTCGGAGGCCTTCAAACGTGATTTTCTGCATCACTATCGACGGTGAGTAGATCTTGCGTTTCTTCTGCGGTGACATCGTCTCGGAGTCCTCTGTCGTGGCTTTCTCTTTCGGTTCGAGATTACACGTCACCATTATTGTTCTTGAACCGTAGGCGGTGGTAAAATAAATAATTACGTTCTTTAGGATTAAGCGATATGATATAATTTTATCAGTTCCACACAAGAATTCATGAGATAAAATTCCTCTTAAAACTTCTCCCACGCCTCAATTTCGAGGCAGATATACACCACTGAATTTCCGATTAGTTTTATAGAAACTTCGTATCTCCTGGCATTTGCTTGCAGGCTCATTTGCACCCTCTTCGTATTTGAATTTTTCAATGCGTATGTAGACAGCAACATGTTTTCCTTTCGATTAAAATGTTGGCTTCTTGTGAAGTCGTTTCGGGTGCTATTACATCCGCCCTTTTCGATATTCTGTTTCGTTAACGGCCATTATATTTCTCACGACAATCGCTCCTTGAATAAGCCATGAATAATTTTAATAAACGTCAACTTTTCGTAGCACCAAAATGAGAGCTACGTATGTATGAAATCGGCGAGCGATCAAAAGCGGTTTTATAGGGCCTCGAGAGTTAAAAAATGCGGTATGGGGTAGTACAGCATGCCAAAAATGTTTATTTAATAACATCTTTCAGTTACAGTTCTCTAGAGCTTTTTAAGCGTATGTTTCAGGGATTTTCTAACGCCGATGGTAGGAGTAAAAATATACAGCCTTTTAAGTGCGACAGCTTGTCGCGACTAACGATAATATTTTATATCGGTAATTTCTCGTCCTTTATATGTTAGGCGCCAGATTTATCTCTTAAGCTTTTCTTCGTCCCCGCATCATCTTTTAAGCGCGACCTTTAAGCGCGACAGCTTGCCGCGACTATCGATAATATTTCATAGCGGTCATTTCTATTCCCTTCCTTTGTATGTTAGGCGTCCGCATTTTTATCTCAAGCTTTTCCACGTCCCTGATTGATTCGTCACAAATTCAGTTGTTGAAAAAAGCGACACAGAACAGGTACTCGTGTCGCGCGCGTGTCAAGCACGTGTCGCCGATGACAAAAGACACTTGTCAAAAAATAAGTTCTTCCACGCTCTTATAAGCGCAGCGTATAAAAAGGAATGGAGTCATAAGCCGGTTTGGAATATGTCGCGACTCGGAAGTTAATAATCGTCTATTGTTAATAGTCGTCACAAGCAAAAAATACTCGCTAGCGGTATTTCACCCTGCGTCTTCCAGAGCCACACCGAAGATGCGAATAGACGTATTATTAACTACCTTTCGAATTATTACCGTCGAATAGAATTCGCTTTTTATAAAGATTTTCCTAGAGGAAAGATGTCGCTAGATACTCACCGTATTGTTCTTTTGTCAGATAATGGGGTGGATTTTCACTCGATCGATAGATAATACAATTTCGAAAAACTCATCCCGCCTTATCATTGTTGAGCGTGTTTTCGACGATAAAGATTAATAATTTAAAAAACTCGTTCTTTTTTCTTTGGAAAGATGCTTTGTCCTAGAAGGGAGGGATAAAGTTTTGGAAACATATATAATTTGAGAATCAAATAGTAGTTATTAGGTAGGCATTTTTTATCTTATAGAATAGTCTCGTGTGCCACACTTTGTTGAACGCCTGTGTAATTGTCCAAAAATACTGCTGAACAGAGTTTCTTGTGTTCAAGCCTATAATGGATTTTGTTGACTATTCTGTGAATCTATTCCACTATAGCATGTTGTTGACATCGGAACCCGACCCATCGAGATATACGGATTCTGACAGTATTTTTTTTTATCGCGGAAACGGCTGACATAACGGCTAATGAGGCCTTCGTTGTTAAATTCACTGCCGCGTAAGGCAGCATAAATACTTATAAAATAGCAAAAATATCATATTAAAATCAATTTCATGTGATATAAGTGTAATTTTACTTTTAGAAAACAATTAGAATGATACCCGCGCTACCAATACGGTAGCCGCCGACGTCAGCGTGGACAACGACGACGACAACGACGAAGATGACGACAACAGCGTCGGCGATGACGACGATAGCATTGACAGCGATGACAATAATGATGACGGTGATGATGGTAACGCCCCCGTCGCCAATGACTTCGACAACGGCGTCAATGTCGGCGAAGACAGTAATAACGGGGTCGAAAACAATGACGACGAGGAAGAGAAGGGCGACAACGACAATACTGGGAATAATGTTGAAGACACTCGCCACTATCGAGAATTTTCTTCGGGAATATCTGGTAAGAACTTTCGCGCGAAGCCACGCGCTTGTGTGTAGATGCGAGATTCTCTCGATGTATATTTTTACGCTCGAATTTAATCAAAATGTCTGTAAACGGAACTAGCATCGAGTTACTCGCCGGTTAATCACTTATTCCGACAAAGGGAAATACTACAATATATACTGCATATTCCCGATGAAGAAAAAAAGAAAAAAAGAGGAGAGGATATTGTGGTCGGGTGATGCAGAAATTCCCCTGGAAGTTCCGATTTTTCCCGATTTGCCGGTGTGAGAGCCTGACTGGGACTTATTTTATTTTAATTTAACACCTAAAAAATAAATTCGAACGTGAGTTATAAGATGACATAAAATATTAAATATTTTGCAGAGCTCGCATTTCTCAATATTTCATTATTCTTTTTACAGTACAACAGGGAGTCACATGCAAGCACGTTCTCTTCCCTAAAGTGGAACCGGTGCGAGAGAAGTCTATGTCGGAAGAGCCTCCTCACGAATGCGGTAATGTTAAATTTAATTATATAGAAATTTGAACGAAAAACGCGCGACGGTTTAGAAATTTTCGTATCTTAGAACGGGAAGCGAGTATAAAAATTGTGCCGTTCAGCGAAGGTTCTGACATTGCTAGTCATTTAGAAAATGCATCCCGAGAAATTCACTTTTACGCTGTTAATTCCGGTAACGCGGGCGATTATGTGGAGTTATCTTTCACCTCGATGGATTTAACACGCGGACCGGACTGGATTGTCGTTTCGCCCGGTGCGGGACTTGACTTAGGAGGATATCTGGAGCCTCGTAAGTTCGTTAGTGCAGAACGCCGGGGGTCACGATATCGCAGAACGTTTACTCATAACGGTGTGTCGGGATGCCTTCAGGGCGGGGGCAAAAATCGAATAAATTAAGGAGGAAGTAGTAAAACGTTCGATTTTAAATATAAATAATCGGAATAGAATGTGTCCCCCTCGCTCCCTCGTCATGGCTCGCGTTTATAATAAACGCGATATATTAGGCACTGACGAACTGCACAAAAAATGGAATAATATAAGGCACCCGTATTCTGCGTTACAAAGACGCTTGGCCGAAGAAATAACGAGGAACGCCGGTATAGTTATACCAGAGGTATAACTATAGGAAGGCTGCGGCATCCCTGAGATCGAGCGTTCTCAACAGTTTCTCTCACTAGAAAATATCGCGATTATTATTTATAATTTCAGCAGTTTCGGTCGCGGAATGCCTCTGTTGTATGACGAACATTCGACGCTCGCTTTTCATTCTCGTAGCTAAATATACGTTAAATATAATGTATTATGAATGTTGACGGCATTATAAACCTATTTTGAATTTAAAAGCTGCATCGGCTAATAGATATTATTGCGTTGCCTGTAACACAGGTCGTGAAACGGGTCACCGGGGCTCAAACACGTGCCCACGATGTCTCGGCGTGCCGCCGTGCGAGAAGTTAGACGCGCAATTTATCAGCTGCGACGCATGTAACCGCGCGTAAGAGCTGTTTCGAACATTATTGCACGCTGAAATCTTACGTCGGCGAGTCGCTGCCGAGCGTCTGCCACGCCGTGCGGTTTTGCAACGATTGCGGACGTTTAAAAAAATCGGACTCAAAACATGCGTGCAGCGCGGCTTATTGTCGCATATGCTGCGCATCGAAACCGTTAAATCACTTGTGTTTCAATCGCTTCAAGGAGATCGTGTATCAACATCTTGAAAAGCATACTTTCTTCGTTCGCAAAGTCCGTCAGCGTGGAGGAACTCGAGAATGTCGATGAGGCCGATGATAATGATGATAATAATGATGATCGCGTTAACGTGGAAACAGATTGAAAGGGTCGCGTCGCGTTTACATTTTACTATTTTAAGATGCGACAAGACGAAATGCTCGAAAGCAGCACAAACGTTAAAACTCATGTAGTTACTCTCTGCGTCGCACAGCAAACATATGAATCTTGCCTGGGAGAGGACGATATGACATCACGATGTCGCTGGTGCGGGGTGCGTAAATTTGTATTTCGCGATGATTCGGTGAAACAATTCGTCGATTTTGCAACGAAAACGACGAAAACGTTTCTCGAGGTTTATCTGTATCGCGCACAATGCAAGGGTGTTCGACTCGCAGTCCATCTTACGCTATTTGGTTGAGAACGAAAGGACGGCCAAACCGAAATTAATATTAAATGGTGCGAAAAGTGTATTACTAACCGTAAAGAGTACAAAATTTATCGATAGCGTTAATTATATGCCTATGTGCTTGTCGGCGTTACCGAAAGCTTTCGGACTGAAGAATTCCGTCGCCAAAGGTGTATTTCCGCGTTTATTTAATACAATTGAAAATCAAAATTATGTCGGACCGCTACCGGATATTCATTGTTATTCTCTGGATACGATGAAATTGGAGGAACGCGAGTAATTTTTAGCGTGGCATGCGGAAATGGCGGATAAAAACGCGATGTTCAATTTTCAGCAGGAAATAGTATACTATTGCCGGAACGATATAGATATTTTTCGAGGAGCGTGTCTGGTCTAACATAAAATTTTCCTAAACCATGGAAACGTATACCCGTTCGAGGAATGCACAACTATCGCTTCCACGTGCATGAAAGTTTTTCGCAAAAATTTTTTGCGCGAGAAGGAGATAGGGATAATCCCGCTCGGTTGTTATAGATGCATCAACGGACAATCGCGCAAAGCATTACAATGGCTACTGCGGATGAAGCGCGAGCTCATGAGATAATTCACGCGGAGCGAGGTCGGGAACAGTGTTTACCGGAAGGTCGTTGATGGATATTATGAGATGGAGAATCTTCGGCAGCGTCACGTGCAGCAGTTTCACGGCTGCTTTTGGCACGGGGTCCCGAATATTTCTGCATGAACCGAGACAAACCACTTTCAACCGCATCGCTCAAGACGCTACGATCGAAGCGCGTTACGAGCGCACACTCGCGATGACGTATCGTCTTAGAAAATAGGAGTACGTCGTTACGGAAAAATGGGAGTGTATCTTCGGGAGCTGCGCGTAAATCGTTAGATACGTCAATTCGTTGAGAATCATCCCATGTTAGGAAACGATCCCCTTGCGAGGTATTAC
This sequence comes from Odontomachus brunneus, assembly GCF_010583005.1. Lineage (NCBI taxonomy): Eukaryota > Metazoa > Arthropoda > Insecta > Hymenoptera > Formicidae > Odontomachus > Odontomachus brunneus. The sequence continues at coordinate 841,603 of NW_022639562.1, forward strand.
AGCGGACGTATGGAAAATATCATCACACGGTACGAAGTTACGGGTACGAAGAAGATACGCTACGTGGACGTGTGTTCTTTGTACCCGTATGTGTTGAAGACTGGTGCTTTTCCGCTCGGTCATCCGGACATTTTTAGATGAGGAGTGTTTCATCTTGATCGGAGCAGCCCCGATTTTAATTTCGGTACTGTAAAATATTGTCTCGTGCGCTGCAGGGTGCTCACGCCACATGTTCTCTTCTACCCTGTACTCCCTTATCGCGTGAAAGGAAAATTGCTATGCTTTGCTGCTGTGAGACATTTTTTCAGACCGCGTGTATGCACGACGATCACGAATTCGAAGCCGGTGTCTTACGTGTTAAGGAAAGCTAATGAGAAAAGTTATCGCGTCACGAGCGTGAGCAAAATATGGAACTACGAAATCACGCAATATAATATTTTTTACCTTTCAATATTGATCCATTAATAAATATATTCTACAATTTAACTATTGCTCTATTTTATCTCCTTTTCCATACAATACTAACTGGACAAATTATTATAATTTCAATAATATAAAAGTGAAGAGTGGCAAGCGTAAAGTAATAATACAAGTTAATAAATACTTACATAATTTCATTAAATTATGATATATAACATATGGTTACTGTATAACGCACAATTCGTATATAACACACACTTCTTCACAGTACGAACTCATGAAACGAAATGCACATTTTGAAATGTTACGGACACATATAGAGTCCTTATATAGAGGACACTTATATAGAGTCCTTATATAGAGTTCTACATTGTACTCAGTACGATGAAATGACTAAATTGAACTTCGCATGATGATTATATGATTCTGTTGCGCGATCAAATAAAACCTATTTTTAGTATTTTACAGTGGTCGTCAATGCTATTTCTGCTGATGGTAGATTATTGTTGCCTCTTTTGGTTGTATTAAAAGAATCCACAGAAACGTTTGGTTCATGAGTGCAGCAATCATTATTTAATGCACCTAACATTTATGTAATGGCTTCAAAGTCATGTAAATTAACATCAAATCATGTAAAAACCTGGGTGAGAGAAATTTTCTTTCCAAACGTCGGGTCACAATCCGTATTACTATTAGATTTTTGGAGTGGACATTGTCCCAACATAATTGCCGAAAGTAGATCAGATTTTGCAACAGATATATATTTTCTAACAATTCCGTCTGGTACAACGGGAAAAATACAATCACTAGATGTATATGGCTTCCGCTTATGGAAAAATTTTATCAAATATTTCTCTGATAATGTTATGTTACTCGATCTTGCAATTGCATAATAGGAACAATATCTTGAAATTGCAGTCATTAACACACCATCAATTCTCGTCACCTCGGTTTCAAAATTTATTTAAATTTGCATGGTTTAAAAGTGGATATTTACAGACTAGATCGCCAGAGTTCGAGACACCGGTTGATTTTTGTTTCAAAAAAGATCCTAAAGTACAATGCGATGTTTGTGGCAAAACTGCTATAATTACTTGTTCTTGGTGCAAACGATCACTTTACATCACACATTTTTTCCATGAGCACCACCTTTGTCACGAATATGTACCATAAGTAAAACACATTTATTTTCTGTGTATGCAAATTCTCAATCGATTTTTCTTAATATTATATTAATTATTATATTAATATATGATTTTAATATATTATAATAACATTATAAATTGTAAACATTATACATTAAATATATGCAACTGTCTATGAATTATTTTTCTACAATTTATTACATTCCCCTACTTACAGTAAAGTATCTAGCTACAGTAGTAAAGTATCCATCTACTTGGACGGTGCATAGTGGGACGAAGACTTCCAAAATTCGAAATTATGATTAATATAATAAAAAAAATTGAATATATTTGCCAAATTATATATAAACTGAATTTTTATTTTATGATTTGAAATAATAGAAATATGTTTATTTTATATTTGTGCAGAAACATGAAAGTAAATATATTGTCGTATTTTTCGTATAACTTACATATCTCTGTTTTGTTGCTAAATATTTCAAATTAAACAAGAACATATTCCGGAAAAAGTCTATTGCTATCGAAAGTACTATTATTGAATTTGTGAAATACACGATTAAAATTTGTTTATCTTAATACACAATGATTTAAACAATATTTGTTTGAAACTTTTATTTGAATGAAATTTTTACATTTAAATCAATGTACAGTCTTTGGAATCTACTAGAACCACTTGAACTAAAATAATTTTAAAAGAATATACAGGGTGGACCATTTTAATCCATCCAGTCGAATATGTCGAAAACCAAGCACGGGAGAGAAAAATTTTTCAGACAAAAGTTGTTTGGTTTCGAGGGAACCATAAGATGGTACTATTGCTTTGACCTTGAAGAATTATTTGAAAGTCACATGAAAG
>NW_022639562.1:844033-845477 GCF_010583005.1 Odontomachus brunneus
GGCCGATTATTATTAATAGGAATTAATAGGTAATATAGATGATTGCTACAAATTCTGTTCGCAGAAGTACAAACCTGATTGATTCCTTGATTGTTCTTGATGTTCTACTCATCTCAAATAGTCTATTTTTAAAATAATATACCCTCTATTGTTTCCAAAGAAAATATCGACCAGATCTTACCTTCACTGGTTGGATCATGTCCAGATCTTACCTTCACTGGTTGGATCATGTCCAGATCTTACCTTCACTGGTTGGATCATGTCCAGATCTTACCTTCACTGGTTGGATCATGTCCAGATCTTACCTTCACTGGTTGGATCATGTCCAGATCTTACCTTCACTGGTTGGATCATGTCCAGATCTTACCTTCACTGGTTGGATCATGTCCAGATCTTGCCTTGACCGGTTGGATCATGTCCAATTCTTGCCTTGACTAGTTGAATCGTGTAAGATAAGACGGAAAGTGAATACTTTACGAGATATTTTGAATTTTTTCATATTGCAACTTTGGAGCTTTATAACTCGAAAAGTACTTAAGGAAGAAACATTTCATTACAATGTTTTGGAAAGCTCTCGAGGTTAGATACAAGAATATATAATAAAAAATAGGGGATGCCGTTTAAAAAAATTGAGGTGACTTTCAAATAATTCTTCAAGGTCAAAGCAAGGGGACCATCTTATGGTCCCCTCGAAACCAAACAACTTTTATCTGAAAAATTTTTCTCTCCCGTGCTTGGTTTTCGACATATTCGACTGGATGGATTAAAATGGTCCACCCTGTATATTACAAATTAGTTGTTAGGCGATAATTTTGCTGTAAGATACCATACGTTCCCAGGGTAACGAAATAATTTGTCGTCTGTTGACAACATGCGCATAAATATGTATTGAGCATAAATATTGATGTAATGAGCATAAATATGTATTTTATCCGCATGCATTAAATCTCATATTGAAGGAAAAGTAAGATTCATATTTATAATATACTAATATACTGACAAAAAATAAAATGCTTGACAAAATTGCCGGTCATCGTCTTTTACAGAAATATTATATCTATTAAACAAATTGTGCGTTAATACAACAATGAATTAAGTTGATATTGCTATATTAACTTAATTTGTTACTGCATTAACGCATAATTTATTCAATAGATACAATATTTCTTTGAAGGCCGGTGATCCTTGATTTTGACTTTGATCCAATTGTTCTTTTTTTCAGTATATATATAAATATATATATATATATATATATATATATATATATATATATATTATATGTTGAAAATCTAAATATTTGTATTTAAAGATTAAAATAATAAGAATGTCCAGAGTTAAATATGTGTCAAGTAACGGTACTTTTACTTTATGCGACATTCTAGTTCGAGTTATCTGAAAAACAGTACTATCATAATCAATTATCTCACCTCGTTCGGCAGTGCGA
>NW_022639562.1:845487-850833 GCF_010583005.1 Odontomachus brunneus
ACTATTATATGAATTTATAGCAAGTAATTTGGAAAGATTTCGATGTCATCTACAAGAATCAACAATAACAAAAATAGGTATCCCCACTAAAAAATTTAACCTTCAAATAATATTAAATAACTTATTCAAGGTAAACTGTTATTACTATTATATTAAATAGATATTTTAAAGCTTTATAACTTTGCTCCTTACATATTTTTTATTATAGTTGGTCGTTTTCTAGATAATGAATTTTGAAACAAACATAGCGAACTCGTCCCACTGTGCGACGTGACGCACGATATTATCACGACGTTTTACAACAATTTAATCGAGACTACCTTCTAATATTATATATGGATCGATTTGGCATGAAATGCTCTACAATTTTTGTTCTTACAAAAACTTACAAATTTTGCAAAGGTAACGAGTTAGGAGGGGGGGGGGGTGAAAAATTTGACGTTTTTGAAAAAATTAAATATACCATTACAAAGAGTGTTAAATACTGTACAACTTTTGTAGGAAACATTTTTTCATATACCGTGTATTTTAAGAAATATTCAATAAAAATGAAAAAATCCTTTTTTTTCAAGGGGCTGTTTCACCCCTTGAAAACTAAATTTAACATTTAACCGATAAAAAAATATGTGTCGAATATTTTTTAATGCTCTACAACATATCCAAAGCGCATCAAAATCGGTGAGAGACAGTTCTGTTAGTTCCCTTGTAAGTCATATAATAAAACTGCGATTTAGCGCAATTCGGCGTACCGTTCACGATATCGTCACAAGAAACGAGACAAAGTCCTACACGCCGGTATTACTAAAACGTAGTTTTAATGACAATGGCTATTCCGTACGGTTACATCTCCAACGAATAGTAATATATCTTGCTCTTTTGCTTTATTTATTTCAAGCGTAAGATTTTAAATTATTCCTAGTAAGAAAAATGTAAAAAATATATGGAATACACGCAACTGTTTACTCCTCCTGTAAAAAGATAAGCGTAAATTTTACGCGCCATCCTTTAAAAATAAAGATTTTTATATATAACGAACACGAATATAAGAAATAAAAACTCTTTATATCGGTTTTGTTCTTACGCATATCTGCGAAACTCCACCAGTCCCTAGACTTTAAGCAAGCGAGCGAAACAATTTTTGAATTTCTCGTGCGACGTTTAAGGTACGATTAGAATTAATTTTAAGCAAGAGGATAAAATGTTTCGGTTGAGTGAGAGCTGTGAAATATCGTTTGTTCCAATGCGATAAGTTCAACAATCGCGGCTTTAGCGTTGAAGGGATACGAGCTATAACTTTCCCTCCATCGCTAAGTAAGCTTTGAGTGTTGCGCCGCGTGAGGAAGCTCGCCTACTGCGCGAACCGCGTCGCCCTGCGAGAAAGAGCTTGCTGAGGCGCGCGCGCGCGCGCGTCCCCGCGGATATACGCTAACGCGAGCACTGCGGATGCCGCGTAGGGATCCCCGGGTTTGATAGTCCACCATCGCGATATAAGTTATAAAACCGCGCTCGCGAGCTTGCCTTTTTTCATTCCCCGAATCCCACGTAAAGACCGTGTGTTTCGCAATATGGACGTGCGTTGAAAACATTCTTTGGCGTCGATCATTCGCGGTCTCACAGGATGCGGTAAAACGATCTCCGTGAAAACTTTTCTTCGCCATTTGTTCGATATGTCCGACATCGGTTTCGAAAGAATTTTATTTTTTATGCAAAGTGGCAGGAAGCCTATCGTCAACTGCAGCACGAAGTGGATTCGTTGTACAACCGCGAAAAGGCCGAGCCGGCATCGCGCGACGTCGGAAAGCGACGGAGAAATATAATCGAGTTTCGTGTAAGTTTACTCTGCGTCCGTGATTATTGCACAATCCACTTTGCGCCAAATTAATGATACCTTATAAGGGAAATGTCTTCGTGCGATGTGATTGTGAATTTGTTCACAAAATGTAGCCATCACAAGAACCTCAGCGTTATACTCATTTCTCAAAATCTTTTTTATTAAGGCAGACAGCGGGATATTTCTCTCATCACCAATTATATCGTGTGTGACGTGGCAATTTTGCCGTCACCGATTTTAGCCGAGAGACGAGGAGAGCTGTGCTCGCACCCCCTTCTTCCGCGGGAAGGGCGGCGGCGAAGAATTTGGTCTCGCACGCTTTTGCGTGCGAGATCGCGTTGTTGTAATTTTTTTTTGTTGTTTTATTTGTGTGCTCGGGCTGCGACGAAAATGACGGAGTGCATCTATCGGAGCGAGGCGACGGCGGACCTGAAGCGGACGACAAGCCAAACGGGGCAGGATCCACCCCTCGCTATCATAAGCGACGGGGGCCCCGACTAACTTGCCGCGGGGCGCCAGGAAGGGCTGGACCTTAAGGACCAGATCCCGGGGGACGCCCTGGGATACCAAGAGCTTCCGGCAGCCACCTGAGCGCCCACGCCAGTTAGAGATGCCGTCAGGCACAGGATCCCGTCAACAAGGAGTCAGAGAATTCGGCGGTGTCGCGCGGGTCCTGTAAGGCGCCCGCGCTAGAGCTGTGCATTCCCGCAGGATCAATAGGACCTAGCGGCGATCGGCGGCTGAGACCGCGAACCTAAGGAGCCTCGCGCTCGCGGAAAAATTCGTCACTGTGCGGATAGCGAGCGACGCGAGTGCTGCGAACGATCCTACGAGCAAGCGAACGATCCTGCGAGCGAGCGAACGAGTCTGCGAACGAGCGAGCTAGCGGACGGAGAACGAGGAGCGGGTCCAGCGAGGGATATTTAGTGAGCTGTCTTCCACCTGTCGTTCAGCCCGAGCGCCGAAAGACCGGGATGGTTGCCGTCGCTTCCCGACGGCAGCTGGAAGGGTTCGTCTCCATCCTTGACGATCCGTCCAATCTCGCGATCGTGGGCTCAGATTCGGGGCCCGCGAGAGAATAGCCGTCCTTACCGCGCTGCCTGCTGCCGCTTCACCGCGTTCGCGACCGCACAGTACGGCGAGCGATTGCGTGAGAATTATGACGACTCGCGATCATTCGTAGGAAGTGCGGGTCTTCAAGAGTAGCGAGAAATACGTGGTTCGCGACGTGACAATTAGGGCCGGGATACACCCGGCTGGCGCCCAATTCAGTAATTAGCGTGTAACGATAGAATTTCGCGAGCCTCGTGCCGTCCGAACTCCGCGAGGCAGAAGGATCCTCAATTACGGATCCAGCTGCCGAATGACTTCGCGACTACGCGACTCGGAGCCCGCACCGCGTCTCTTGTAGAATCTTTTTTTGTTGTTTTTTTTTGTTAAATACAGCGTAATGTTAAACCGTATGTGTGTTCTTTCGTGATTCCTTTCGCCTGTTCCTCTCGTGTCGCGCGAAGGAAGGTCGCGCGTCGACACATGAACCCCGCCGCTCTATCGAGTCAGATATTTTTTTTTGAGCTGCCGGCAAGCTCGGCCATCGCCGCAACTCGGCCGGTCGGCCGGCGGAGACAAAGTTTTGGCCGTATTCTCGCGTACAACTAACGAAAAACGGTCACACGTGGTATTCAAAAATCCTTGTGATTCCACCCAAATTTGACACTTTGCGTGTCTTGTTTATTTGAATGATCCGAAGTTTTTGAAAGAGGCGTACTATCTCGCGATCGCACGGATATTTGCTGCTCGATTTGAAAGAGTCCACTCCCGACGAATATCGATTTCACGCGTGTATCTTCCCCACGTATAACACGCATTATATTTATATACCGCGTAGATTCTCCGGAAATTTTGTATAAAACTCTGCGCGCTCGCCCGAATCGCGACAGTCGCGTCTTCGCAATAACATCGAAACGCGGGAGTAGCGATAGAGCCACGAATATCACATGCAGCTTCATCGGGCGGAAAAACGTTTGCTTTCTGAAAGAACTGTGCTATTTAACGAAGAGAAAGCGCGTCTCCTTCTTATACTGCGTTGGTAACAATTTCATCGCGTGTATCTGCGAACGACGATTAATTATATCGTCTACGCGGAATTTGACAGCGTATTAGAAATTGATTCTTCTTGTCAAGTCATTGATTATGTTGTAAATTATGTTGGATAGGAAATAAATTCCTACCGCTTTTCCCACCATCTTGTCGGACGTCTACGCCTCTTTGAAAAAATAAAAAAATAACTCTACATAGCGCTAGATTAGTCATTTCAACTTGAGACGTTAACGCAGTAACGTGTCCGAAATGAAAAATCTCGGTAAACGCTGAAATAATGTGATATGGAATTGGTCATTGATGTGCAGTCTTTTCGGTACAACGATACTTTTATACGACGATAATTTTATAGCTACAGAAGTCGATATTATTGCCGTTATATTATATATTTAACATATTGTACGCAGGGCACTGGATTTTACAGCCGCAGTATCCGTTTGGCGCATTGAAAGAAAAGACGAGACGCCAAAATTACTGGCTCACGAAAAATTATCACGGGATCAAGTGGTACAATGGAGGAATATTTGTTCCAGCACTTACGTGAAATATCGAGAGACGTCTGACGTATTTGCGCCCGGCGTAACGAGAAAACGGATTATTTACGAAATTTACTAAAGAGAGACATATATAATCTCAAGGAAATCTCCCCCTCGTTTAATTACCACCAAGCGTGCATGATAGAAACTTCACACATCATGTTATCTTGTAGCAGTGCGGGGTTCTCGTTTTTATTGCGCATTAGGTAACGCCTATAAATTGAAAAAGTGGTTACTCACGCGAAAGCGGTACGAAGACAAAAACGAGGAAGAAGTGGAAGAAGGCTGAGGAGAAGGATGAGGAGGAGAAGGACAGTCTCAGCATTATTAGTGAAGAGAGCGAGGAGTTGTCCGACCATAGCTTGAAATTTTGCTGTAATCATAGTCAGCCCCAAACAACCAATTTTTCGCCGGAGAAAACTGCAAAGAAAACCGAAGAAGAAGAAGAAATGAAAGCAACAGAAGACAGAACGAGCTGAGAAATAACAGTGACGATACCCAAGGTAAATACTCTACATCCAACTCTACTCTATCAAAATAAATTCACTCGAAATTCTACAAGCAATTCAACATCTCAATGTTAGACACTGGGGGGTCTACCCTGCCGACCGAGTACTGAAGGTGTGGATGAGGTCGATAGTCACCAATACTGACTATTATGACCGCCCAGAGCAACATTAGATCGCCTTTTAATACTAGATTTGAGGCTTTCACGGCCATTGATACAATGTCTAGATATAGCTTCCGGAATGGAGCCGTGTCTTGAATCAGCGATATGCCGACGTTTCGCAAACGTTGCAGTTTGCATCATCAGGGCTGAGAACTCTGATACTGAGCTCCCTTGGGTAAAGGTAGTCCTTATATGCCCCCCTCCCCCCC
>NW_022639562.1:851353-858181 GCF_010583005.1 Odontomachus brunneus
AATCTACAGGAAACTCAAACGCAACCAAACATCCAGCATAGAGAAGAAAACATCTTCTCTTCTGAAAAATGCAGGTCTCCCTCTTCAAACTATCAAGTATTTAACCCCTCAAGATTCTTCAGCACCTAGACTCTACGGTCTTCCAAAAATCCACAAGGAATCAGTGCCCTTACGCCCCATTGTCAGCAATATTGGGGGACCTACCTACCAGTTAGCCCGCTATCTCACCAAACCCCTCCAGAAACTTACTGGTCTCAATGATTCCCATATCAAGAATTCAACAGATTTCGTGAATAAGATCACAAAAATCAAGATGAATACTAATGATATCCTGGTGAGTTTTGATGTAGTCTCACTGTTTACCAATGTTCCAGTCCAGGATACTTTGAACATCATCAAGAATTCCGAGGAAATTCCTGCCAACCTCTTCCCACTAATAGAACACTGCTTAACTTCAACCTATTTTCAGTTCCAAGGAGAGTTTTTCGAACAAACCTCTGGAGCGGCGATGGGATCTCCTATATCTCCTATCATTGCAAACATCTTTATGGAACACTTTGAGAATAAAGTTTTGAGGAACGCACCACTGAAACCATCCACATGGTTTCGGTATGTGGACGATACTTTCGTAATTTGGAATCATGGCAGGGAAACTCTTTCTCAGTTTCTCGGGTTTCTCAATTCACAACATCCCAGTATTCAGTTCACAATGGAAGTGGAACAAAATAATCAAATACCCTTCCTGGATGTGCTAGTCCAAAAGAACCAAGATGGCACCTTAGGTCACCAGGTCTACCGAAAACCAACACACACGGACCGATATCTACATGCAACCTCTCATCATCATCCCTCGCAAAAGAATTCTGTCATAAGTTCATTGGTTTACAGAGCGCTCACAATTTCGGAACCATCTTCTCTGAATGGAGAACTAGAACACCTCAGTACAGCCTTAACTAAAAATGGATACAACAGCAAAAACATCTCGCAAATAATAAAAAACCAGAAGAACAGAATTGTCAGTCCTAAAAACACTGACACACTAGATGAAGAGAGAGAAAAGAGAAAAACGGCTGTCCTTCCATATCTCCAGGGCATAACAGAACCTATCAGCAGGATTTTGGGTAAACACAAAATCAAAGTAATCTTCAAACCTCATAGGAAGCTCTCCCATTTACTCCCAAATCCGAAGGATCAGAAATCATGCCTAGAAACATCAGGTGTATATAAGATCCCTTGCTCTTGTGGTAAAGTTTATATAGGAGAAACCGGGAGGAAGATCAGTACGCGAATCAAGGAACACCAGCGATGTACCAAGTATGGTCACTTTACTCAATCAGCCCTAGCTGAACACTGGATGGAGACTGGACACTCCGTACAATATGAAAAAGCCACCAGATTGGCTCCCTCACAGAGTTATTTTGCCAGAAAACATCGTGAAGGTCTAGAAATTTTGAAACATCCCAATAACCTCAACCGAGACAAAGGTATGCAAGTAAACTCTATTTGGCATACTGCCCTCTCGGTTTTTTAATTGACCAGCTGATCAATTAAAATACGCTGATTGGCTGGATTCAAGCCTCGTCCCCTACTCCCTAAACACCATCTACACAAAGGGGGGGGAGGGGGGCATATAAGGACTACCTTTACCCAAGGAAGCTCAGTATCAGAGTTCTCAGCCCTGATGATGCAAACTGCAACGTTTGCGAAACGTCGGCATATCGCTGATTCAAGACACGGCTCCATTCCGGAAGCTATATCTAGACATTAGATCGCCTTCTACGTCGGTAAACATGGAACGGAAACATATTTCGACAGCTACGGTACACTCTCGACTCTAGGTCCCTTCTTTGACATAGAAGAAATTCCATCACTCAGCAATAAAATACCACTCAGCTAGAGTGATATTCGGCGCAAACATGCGGACACTATTCTTACGTATTTAATTATTATATGTGGCGCGGATATAATCTTATTCAATTTATTATCCTTTCTTATACTTATTTTGAGCAGAACGACCGAATGATTGTATAATTATTTAAAATAAAATATTTTACAGTTATAAGTTTAAGTGTTCCAAACACCATACTTCTCAGCATTATATTCAGTCGTGCACTTCTAAATGTATACAAAATAAGAAAATTATATCATAAGAAGTTTCTTCATGTTTGTATGTATAAATAAATGGACTTCTTTTTAAAAAAAATTTTTTTTCTTTGCCGCAAAACATTTCCTCTCTCGCCTTCGATGCAATTAACTCCAGAAATTCCGATGATACCGACGCATGCGCGGGTGATACTCTTTCACCTGCACTCCTTCACTCGTCTCAACGTAAGAATCGAAGAAGGAACACAGACCAAATAACACCGCATAACCACTGACCAGAGCTTAACGCTCTCGCTTTCTCCCTCTATCTCATTATTCTAACGCTCAGTAGGCCCCGCTTCTTGCCTAAATTCCTCGGTGACCCCTCTTCAACTTCTCGACGTGCTCAACGAAGCGAGGAGTGGTAAGAACCAATCCCCTTGAATAACCATGATCGACCACGAAACGTCCCAATAGCACAGATCATCCTTACCCTGACACGGGTACATCTTACAACTATTCCCTCCCCCAATCTATCCTCCGTCTAACGTTCAGTAGACCCCTTTTCGTCTAAAATTTCCGGTCATTATTCTCAACTTCTCGACGTAGGCAACGAAGCCCCCGGTAAAAACCAATCCACGTGAATATCTATAACTGATCACTAAATGAACTAATAATTAATATAATAACTAATTTAATATAATAATAATTTAATATAATAATAAATTAATAACTAATAATGAACATAGATTATCCTTACCCTTATACAAAAACATCGACTACCCCCTCTCACTAACTCCTCTGTTGTTACCTAATCCTTCTCGCTTCGCTCATCAGTCGAGACTCGAAACTTCTAGACAACAGTCATGCCGCAGAAGACGAGGTTTATGAGACAATGCAATAAAAAGAAATAGAATAAAATCACCCTGAATAATCCTCACTCGATTTACAGTGAGGAGGACGTAGTACGATATATATGTGGTATGGTATGGCATATCCCTACTACCAATATTAACAATTCCTTATTCCTCATATTATCCCTCCGAAATCCACCGCGCCTGAAAAATTTTCCCTCTTCCTCTACCCTTCCATTTCAAGGCCTTTCTTCCACTCTTGACCCATTCGTACCAGACTTTTCGGGATCCTTTTCTTACTCTCGATCCAGGTTTTACCCTCACCACCGAAAATAGGCCACGCCCTGTCTCACTATAGCTGCACATATACTACTCATGCGTATATGGCGTTAATGGAACGAAGAAGGTGCTACATATCTTCGTCAGGGATTTGGAGCGCAAACTTGCACGACCGAACGAGAAAACAGGTACCTAATCCGTATGGCAAAGACAGATCGTACAATGACTTCCACAAGATTGACGCAACAATGGAGATTGGTAACATGTCAGGAGATGTCCGCAAGCACTGTTTGTCACCGATTATTGCGAAGAGGGCTAATAGCTCGTCATCCATTGCTACAACTTCCCTTGATTCTGCACATGGACATAATATATATAAACTCCGAATGCTCTTTGTTCTGTCGTCTAAGTGAAGCCAACATCTAGAAAGAAAGCGAGAATAGAGGGGCTATAGTTTTCTTCCTATTTTGTCACTTTTTTGTTGGGCGTGCATCCATTTCTCGTTTCCATAATATTATAGAGCGCAACAACACCGACTAGACTGGCAAAAGTTTTACTTAAATCTTATTACATACTTTGTCTGTACAGAAAAAGACAGAGAACAGAGAGGCTCTGCATATTGGTTTCTCTTTTCTGACTGTATGCGGAGTCTATGTATATTATATCTATGGTCTCTTTCTACATGTTGGCTTCACTTTTCTGGCCATATGCGGGGTCCATATATACTACGTCCATGATTCTGCGTCATAAACGTCAACGGTTGTAATGGTGTCAAGAACGACGGCACTGAATTGCTGAATAGGAGTGAGGCGTGTTTTTGGATGAGTCAAGACTCATGCATCACGACGGCCGAATACTTATTCGCAGATATTGTGGACAACGGCACTCAGAAAATTGCATTTTGCAACGTCATACCGGTCCTACACCAAGCGTGTTGGCTTGGGGCGCTGTTGCTTAATGCACGCTCTCGCTTTCTACGTATTACTGGTACACCCAATGGTATGTCACTGACATCGTAAAAGCTGAACTGCTACCTTTCCTTCGAATGATTCCTGGCGCTGTCTTTCAACAACACAATGTCTGACTTCATGTTGCCCGTAATGTTCAACATATCTTCTGTATGCAATGCATCGTACTTCTTCTCTGGTCAGCACGTTCGCCAGATCTATCTATTGGAAACGTGTAGGATATAATGGTATATCAACTGGCTTATCTAGGGAGCGGTGCACTTGGACACGGTGCATTTGGACACAGCCAATCACAGCACCGTGTGATTAGAGACATTTGTAGGGTCCCTTGGAACAGCGAATTGTGATTGGACTGTGTCCAATTGCCCCGTGTCCAACTGATATATACCCGCTTATCTATCCTCATCGCCTACTATCACCAACGACTTGTGGATGCGTTTTGAAGCAGTGTCTTGAACGATATTCCGCAGCGATCATACAGAATCTCTTTCAATCGATGCCACGTCGTGTACAGTCTGTTATCACTGGTGGATTAACGAATTATTAATTTTTTAGTCGTTCTCATTATATACAAGTACACACAGGTGGAATTGTAATTATTTATACCTTGTCCTATTAGATATCTCTCACATAAATGTTACTGTTATGACGAGTCTTTCTTGGTGTTACAATTTTTATGAACAGCAATGTATATATATATATATACAATATATACAAGGTACCTCACACTCTCCTCCAGGCATTTTATGGGGACGTAGAATGGGTTGATGTGAATATAAAAGTCCTACATCGCTTTGCGAAATTCGCAATAATAGTCGAGATATTAATTAAAAAGATTAAGGAAAAACGCACACTGAATGGTAGAGGACGGACCGCTCGAGTCACAGCGCAGCCCAGTAATATAGCACGCGGATATCGCGCGCGGTGGCGCGATAATGTACCACTGCCAATACTTATACCGCTGCGCTCCAACGTCTTGCCGCACCGCGCCGAAATAAGAATAGGCAGTGGTGCATTGTCTTCCAATCACCACGCGTGACATCCGCGCGCTTTATTACTGGGTCGCGCTGTGACTGGAGCGGTCCGTCCTCTACCATTCAGCGTGCGTTTTTTTTTAATTTTTTAAATTAATATCTCGTCTATTATTGCGAATTTCGCAAAACGATATAGGACTTTTATGTTTATATCAACCCATTCTACAAAATGCTCGGAGGAGAGTGTGAGACACCCTGTGTATATATATATGTGTGTGTGTGTGCGTGCGTATGTGTGTGTGTGTGTACACCGGGTGCGGCGCCAAAATCCGGACAAATTATACATTTTTTCCAAACATATTTTTTTATTGTAAAAACGAAAAGGTTTACAAAATTTTTTTAACCACATTGTTTGTAAGGCCATAAAGAACGCATTTACTCAATATATCTCCCGCTTGTTTGAATGACCGCTTCCATTCTTGGTCTGAAACGTGCGCAGGCGCGCTTTAATGTGTCACGGTCCATATCGGTGAATACCGCTTCAATAGCGGCTCTCAATGATGCGACGTTTGGATGTCTGGACTTGTTCGTAACCCTTTCAACGACGCTCCATACATAGAAGTCCAAAGGATTCAAATCTGGGCTGTTGGGAGGCCAGAATTCTTTCGACCAAAACATGTCGACGTTGTCTGACACCAATTTTGCACCAAATGACTTGTGTGAGCGGGCGCACCGTCCTTCTGGAAAACATAAGGCTTTCCAGACGACACAGTTTCCATCCACGGCTTCACTACATTTGTCAGAACAAATAAACATTTGTCACGCAAATAAACTTCTTTTGTGACATTTTCCCCTTTGTTAAAGAAATGCGGTGGCATGACATCACTCTCACTGGATGATGTTGCAAAACCTTTGTTGGGCTTCTCCGACTCATTGTACTTTGTGATCATACACAGTCGATCTCGGGTACCCGAAGAACCGAATAATTTCTGTCGTCGAGCGCCCAGCGCGAACTTTCGATAATCGCGGCTCTTCGGTTATACTCCGCACTTGGTTTCAATATTGCGACTGTTTCGAGGTTATGATAGTTTAGTACATGCGTCAAGCTATTTGAACGCTAATCGCGACATCTATCAGTGATACGACGAGAATTTCAAATTGAATTTTGTCCAGATTTTGGCGCCGCATCCTGTATAAGCGAAAGAATCCCGGCTTAGCAAAACCGCATTCTCGATATTTTTCTCTCTCTGGAACGAAAAGATAGGCAGATCTTGAACGCACGGCGTCCTGCCGCCATCTAGTACGCTCTCCTCCTTCTGTAGATGTCTCAGACCTCTATGATGACTCTTTGTGAGAACGTAGGACGGATTGAGGTGAGCAAGAAAGTCCTGTGCCGTTTTGCGATATTCGCGATAATAGTCGAGATATTAATTAAAAAAGATTGATGAATGATCACACGCAATATAGTAGATGAGCTACAGTGGCACCGTCGGTCATTATATACTTATACAGGGTGTTCCCGAAAGGTGGTACCAAATTTTAGGGGTATGTAGTACTCGTTAAAGCAAACCAAAAACTCTTAATGAACAGTACTCCGAAAATCTTTTATTTCTGAGTTATAAAGCATTTTGTTCTGTGAAAAATAGAAAATAAATTAAATCTACAATAAAT
>NW_022639562.1:858191-863103 GCF_010583005.1 Odontomachus brunneus
GGAGCGGTGCACTTGGACACGGTGCATTTGGACACAGCCAATCACAGCACCGTGTGATTAGAGACATTTGTAGGGTCCCTTGGAACAGCGAATTGTGATTGGACTGTGTCCAATTGCCCCGTGTCCAACTGATATATACCCGCTTATCTATCCTCATCGCCTACTATCACCAACGACTTGTGGATGCGTTTTGAAGCAGTGTCTTGAACGATATTCCGCAGCGATCATACAGAATCTCTTTCAATCGATGCCACGTCGTGTACAGTCTGTTATCACTGGTGGATTAACGAATTATTAATTTTTTAGTCGTTCTCATTATATACAAGTACACACAGGTGGAATTGTAATTATTTATACCTTGTCCTATTAGATATCTCT
The DNA here is from genome assembly GCF_010583005.1 of Odontomachus brunneus. Taxonomy (NCBI): domain Eukaryota; kingdom Metazoa; phylum Arthropoda; class Insecta; order Hymenoptera; family Formicidae; genus Odontomachus; species Odontomachus brunneus. The sequence continues at coordinate 858,570 of NW_022639562.1, forward strand.
CACATAAATGTTACTGTTATGACGAGTCTTTCTTGGTGTTACAATTTTTATGAACAGCAATGTATATATATATATACAATATATACAAGGTACCTCACACTCTCCTCCAGGCATTTTATGGGGACGTAGAATGGGTTGATGTGAATATAAAAGTCCTACATCGCTTTGCGAAATTCGCAATAATAGTCGAGATATTAATTAAAAAGATTAAGGAAAAACGCACACTGAATGGTAGAGGACGGACCGCTCGAGTCACAGCGCAGCCCAGTAATATAGCACGCGGATATCGCGCGCGGTGGCGCGATAATGTACCACTGCCAATACTTATACCGCTGCGCTCCAACGTCTTGCCGCACCGCGCCGAAATAAGAATAGGCAGTGGTGCATTGTCTTCCAATCACCACGCGTGACATCCGCGCGCTTTATTACTGGGTCGCGCTGTGACTGGAGCGGTCCGTCCTCTACCATTCAGCGTGCGTTTTTTTTTAATTTTTTAAATTAATATCTCGTCTATTATTGCGAATTTCGCAAAACGATATAGGACTTTTATGTTTATATCAACCCATTCTACAAAATGCTCGGAGGAGAGTGTGAGACACCCTGTGTATATATATATGTGTGTGTGTGTGCGTGCGTATGTGTGTGTGTGTGTACACCGGGTGCGGCGCCAAAATCCGGACAAATTATACATTTTTTCCAAACATATTTTTTTATTGTAAAAACGAAAAGGTTTACAAAATTTTTTTAACCACATTGTTTGTAAGGCCATAAAGAACGCATTTACTCAATATATCTCCCGCTTGTTTGAATGACCGCTTCCATTCTTGGTCTGAAACGTGCGCAGGCGCGCTTTAATGTGTCACGGTCCATATCGGTGAATACCGCTTCAATAGCGGCTCTCAATGATGCGACGTTTGGATGTCTGGACTTGTTCGTAACCCTTTCAACGACGCTCCATACATAGAAGTCCAAAGGATTCAAATCTGGGCTGTTGGGAGGCCAGAATTCTTTCGACCAAAACATGTCGACGTTGTCTGACACCAATTTTGCACCAAATGACTTGTGTGAGCGGGCGCACCGTCCTTCTGGAAAACATAAGGCTTTCCAGACGACACAGTTTCCATCCACGGCTTCACTACATTTGTCAGAACAAATAAACATTTGTCACGCAAATAAACTTCTTTTGTGACATTTTCCCCTTTGTTAAAGAAATGCGGTGGCATGACATCACTCTCACTGGATGATGTTGCAAAACCTTTGTTGGGCTTCTCCGACTCATTGTACTTTGTGATCATACACAGTCGATCTCGGGTACCCGAAGAACCGAATAATTTCTGTCGTCGAGCGCCCAGCGCGAACTTTCGATAATCGCGGCTCTTCGGTTATACTCCGCACTTGGTTTCAATATTGCGACTGTTTCGAGGTTATGATAGTTTAGTACATGCGTCAAGTTATTTGAACGCTAATCGCGACATCTATCAGTGATACGACGAGAATTTCAAATTGAATTTTGTCCAGATTTTGGCGCCGCATCCTGTATAAGCGAAAGAATCCCGGCTTAGCAAAACCGCATTCTCGATATTTTTCTCTCTCTGGAACGAAAAGATAGGCAGATCTTGAACGCACGGCGTCCTGCCGCCATCTAGTACGCTCTCCTCCTTCTGTAGATGTCTCAGACCTCTATGATGACTCTTTGTGAGAACGTAGGACGGATTGAGGTGAGCAAGAAAGTCCTGTGCCGTTTTGCGATATTCGCGATAATAGTCGAGATATTAATTAAAAAAGATTGATGAATGATCACACGCAATATAGTAGATGAGCTACAGTGGCACCGTCGGTCATTATATACTTATACAGGGTGTTCCCGAAAGGTGGTACCAAATTTTAGGGGTATGTAGTACTCGTTAAAGCAAACCAAAAACTCTTAATGAACAGTACTCCGAAAATCTTTTATTTCTGAGTTATAAAGCATTTTGTTCTGTGAAAAATAGAAAATAAATTAAATCTTCAATAAATGTTCAATGTGCCTTCGGCTCATGTCAATATACATTTCGGCATGTTTCATCATTGAAGGTCAAACAGTCCAGGTTTATTTCGTATTTGTTACAAATTTCGTATTCGTACAACAGTTTCCAAGTTTTTTAGTTAGTTCATTCACGGACGCCCGTATGTGACCACCTAATTACGCAGGGAGTTGTATTCAACTTTGGATTGTGGACCATGTCTACAATCCATAGTTTTGTGTTATCTGAAAAATGGCTAATTTTTACACAAATTCTGAAATGACGGATATTCATTTTATGTTTGACAGAGCAAAGGGCAATGTTTCAAAAGCAGCACGCTTGTATCATGCAGCTTATCCGAATCGCCGACAGCCAAGTAGAAGAATGTTTAGCAAAATTCATGAGCCGAAGGCACATTAAAGATTTATTGTAGATTTAATTTATTTTCTATTTTTCACAGAACAAAATGCTTCATAACTCAGAAATAAAAGGTTTTCGGAGTACTGTTCATTAAGAGTTTTTGGTTTGTTTTAACGAGTACTACATACCCCTAAAATTTGGTACCACCTTTTGGGAACACCCTATATATTAAGTCAAACTGAACAAAAATGTTTTTTACTATTTTGTAAATGACCACATAGATTTTTAGATATTAATTAAAGAAAATTTGTGCATTGTGATATACAATCATGTATGTAACAATTTTCTTTAATATTTAAAAATCTATGTGACCATTTGCAAAATGGTAAAGGACTTTTTTCAGTTTGACTTAATGTATAAGTATTGTAGGATTGAGACAGATAATATTTGATTTTTATTTTAATTTTGTTTGATTTAATTTAATCTTGGCGCCACCAGACGAGTGAGTTCTAGCAACGAGCTACTCTGACTCGCGTTGTAGCGGGGATAGAGAAGAGAGGAGGGAGTGTGAGTCAGTTAAGTTATGGCGGATAAGAGGAGGAAATGTAGATCGAGCGAGCGCTTTAGCTAGTAGTGAGAAAAGTATGTTTTGTGTAGTGTGCGGAACTTGGGCACCCCTGTGCCATTTATGTAATTATCACAATAAACTTTATTGTTATTTGGAATTCACTGGATTCAATTCCTGTAGTATACAACGGCACACGGCGCCACTGCAGGTCATCTACCATATCGCGCGTAATCATTCACCAATCTTTTTTAATTAATATCTCAATTATTATAGCGAATATCGCAAAACGGCACAGGACTTTCTTGTTCACCTCAGTCTGTTCTACGTTCTCATAAAGGGTAATCATGTAGATCTGAGACACCTTATATATATACTATTGTTCATAAAAATTGCAATATCAATAAATCCATAAATCTGAATCCATAAATATGGCGAACGAGCCGACCAGGGAAGAAGTGCGACGCGTTGCGTACAGAAGACACGTTGAACATTACGGACAACATGAGGTCAGACATTGTTCTGTTGAAAGACAGCGCCAGGAATCGTCCAAACGAAAGGTAGCAGTTCAGTTTCCATATCAGTGACATACCGTTGACTATTCAATGTACCAGCAATGCGTAGAATGCGAGATTGTGCATTAAAAGCAATAGCGCCACAAGATAACACGCTTGGTGTAAGACTGATATGACATATACAGGGTGGGCCATTTTAATTTATCCAGCCAAATATTTCGAAAACTAAGACCGACAGACAAAAATGTTTCAGACAAAAGTTATATGAATCGATGGGGTACATAAGAAGGTACCATTGGTTTGACCTTGGCCCCGCCAAGGTCAGGTCAAGATCAACTTTGCTTTTTTAAATAGAAAATCATATTTTTTATTACGAAATTTTATTTTACTGAAAAAACCAAACAACTTTTGTTTAAAAACATTTTTTATCCGACTTTTATTTTCTTTATAAGATATTTACGGAAATATCTTCAAAATTATTGGTTTCAATAATTTTTTACTCGAATTCTATTAACTTTACCGAAAAATAGCAAGAGATAAAAATTGTCTATTTTCTTTTCAAAAAGCTCTGAGATTTTCTTTCAGAATTTTTAATTAACTTTTCAGTACTGAATTTCCTTGCATATCCTTAAAGTACTAAAAAGTTAATTAAACAATTTTGGAAAAATATTATTATTATATATATTATTATATTTGAAATTACGCACCTGAATACATATCTTGTCGGGGATCCACCAATCCAAATAACACCTTACAAAAGTTATTGGGTTCGGAGGGGGACATCGGATAGTGACCTTCAATTTCACCTTGACCTTGACCTTGAATTTGATTTGACCTTCAAGGTCATTTGAAGGTCAAATCGAATTTTTAAAATAAAAACTTTAAAGTTATGTTAAAAGTCGAAATGACCTTTAAAGATCATTTCAAGGTCGAACCGCTTACAAGTCTAGCATGACCTGAAAACCAAAATTGATCGTGGTTTGCTTTTTAAGATATTTGAATTAGTAATCATTCGTATAAAATAAAATTGTTCACACCAGAGCCTGCGTTCAGTCATCGACATAATACATACATCGATGTCCAGGGCCCAC
>NW_022639562.1:863113-863332 GCF_010583005.1 Odontomachus brunneus
ATCGCACTCGCGGACGCGGAGGAAATAAACAACTCGTTATAAAAAAAAAAAGAACTTTAATGTGAAAACTAGTTTCTCGACAGTCACACGTCTGGCTCGCGCGCTAGCCGTTTCACAACTCTCTCTCTCAGCTGTTGTTTGTCAACCGCTCTATGACAACCGTACTCCGGCTCAGGACTCGCATGCATCCTGAACACCGTGAATGTTGCGCATGCAACA
>NW_022639562.1:863342-863721 GCF_010583005.1 Odontomachus brunneus
CTTTTTAAGATATTTGAATTAGTAATCATTCGTATAAAATAAAATTGTTCACACCAGAGCCTGCGTTCAGTCATCGACATAATATATACATCGATGTCCAGGGCCCACATTGTGTTTCAACGAAGATTTGAATTTATATAGACGTTTAAATTTTGTAAAAATGGGTTCATCACTGTGAATTTGATACACAAGTTCTCATACATTGAATTTTTTTCCTAAACGTTATTAGCACCAAAAAAATTAATGTAATTGTGAAGAACGTGCCGGAGCCTGTTCTCATTACAAAACTGTGGTTCTTTGTGCTGTGCCTTGACCTTGAAGGTCAAAGTCAAGGTGAAATTGAAGGTCACCATCCAATGTCCTCCTCCGAACCCAATAA
>NW_022639562.1:863731-863839 GCF_010583005.1 Odontomachus brunneus
TATGACAACCGTACTCCGGCTCAGGACTCGCATGCATCCTGAACACCGTGAATGTTGCGCATGCAACACTGCTCCCCCTCTCCAAAGAGGTTGTCGTCCCGACAATTC
>NW_022639562.1:863849-864082 GCF_010583005.1 Odontomachus brunneus
CTTGACCTTGAAGGTCAAAGTCAAGGTGAAATTGAAGGTCACCATCCAATGTCCTCCTCCGAACCCAATAACTTTTGTAAGGGTTGTTTGGAATGGTGACTCCCCGACAAGATATGTATTCAGATGCGTAATTTCAAATATTTTGTCCTTGAAATAACCTCTTAAGGTCATTCCAAAGAAGAACCTTAAGTACCCATCTAAACGTAAAATTTTGCGCTTTTTCCGAATGTGGG
>NW_022639562.1:864092-864268 GCF_010583005.1 Odontomachus brunneus
ACTCATCAGAAAGCAACCCAAGTCCTCACCTTGGCATTCGCCTTCATCAATTATCAGCCCCGTGGAAAAAAGCACGAATCAAAAACCACGGGAAAGGTGGTTTTCTACAGAAAAAAAAAACTTCTTACTTCTCATTTTCGTATTTTCTTCAATAAACTTTCCTTTAACAAAACAAA
>NW_022639562.1:864278-864486 GCF_010583005.1 Odontomachus brunneus
GTCATTCCAAAGAAGAACCTTAAGTACCCATCTAAACGTAAAATTTTGCGCTTTTTCCGAATGTGGGGTCAAAAACAGGGGTTTCTATTTAAAATTGGATTTGACCTTCAAATGACCTTGAAAGTCAAGGTCAAGGTGAAATTGAAAATCACCATCCTATGTACCCCTCCGAACCCAACAACTTTTGTAAGAGTTGTGTTCGGATTGG
>NW_022639562.1:864496-864903 GCF_010583005.1 Odontomachus brunneus
CATAAGGAACTTCCCAATTACTCTGAAGTTTAGAAGCCTTGCCCCTAACGCGACGTGGATTAAACAACCACACTTTTCCTCCTATAGCAAAATTAATATCCTTAGCCTTTTTATCATAAGCAGATTTAACCTTCTCAGACTTAATTGAAAGAAAATTCCGAGCCGTCCTATGAACCAAATCTAATCCTTTCCTTAATTTAGAAACAAAAGACTCCTCCGAAGAAAACTCATTTTCTTCATCAGGAACCTTTCCTCGAAGAAGATCTAAAGAAATACGAAGATTTCGAGCAAAATAAAGTTCTGCTGGTGTCAACTTCATGGTTTCATGTTTTGAAGATCGATAAGCTAAAAGGAATGAAGGGATCCATCGATCCCAATCTCTCTGATGATCTGAAACAAACTTGGCC
>NW_022639562.1:864913-865065 GCF_010583005.1 Odontomachus brunneus
TATGTACCCCTCCGAACCCAACAACTTTTGTAAGAGTTGTGTTCGGATTGGTGGCTCCCCTGACGAGATATTCAGGTGCGTAATTTAAAATGGGGCACTGTATATATATATATATATATATATATATATATATATATATATATATATATATA
>NW_022639562.1:865075-866150 GCF_010583005.1 Odontomachus brunneus
CATGTTTTGAAGATCGATAAGCTAAAAGGAATGAAGGGATCCATCGATCCCAATCTCTCTGATGATCTGAAACAAACTTGGCCAAATAATTTAAGATTGTTCTTTGTTGACGTTCAACTTGTCCGTCAGATTGAGGATGCAAAGTTGTTGTCCTAGTTTTCCTTGTTCCCAACAAACGTAAAAGTTCTTGAAATAATTTTGATTCAAAACATTTTCCTTGATCAGTATGAATTTCAAGAGGAACCCCATGGCAAGAAACTACTTGATCAACAAAAACTTCCGCCACTGTAGAAGCCTTAATGTTTTTAAGCGAAACAGCTTCCACCCATTTAGAGAAACAATCTACCATAACTAACAAATATTTATTTCCTTTTTGACTTAACGGAAATGGACCTAGAATATCCATTTGAACCCTATCACATGGCGATCCTACATTAAAAATTTGAAGGGGAGATCTCCCTTTGCCAGTAGGACCCGCTTTTGCAATACAGACCTCACAAGTTTGACACCAATCCTCAACATCCCTTTTGCAAGAAGCCCAATAAAACCCACAGCGAATTTTCGCCAAAGTTTTGTTTATTCCAAAATGGCCACCAGAGGGAGAATCGTGAGCTTCTTTTAGAATTTCATTAATTCTTCTCTTAAGAACAATAATCTGAAAAATTCATTTGTTAGAAGACGTTGATTCCCATTTTCTACATAAAACTCCATTACGAACTATCATAGCATCCCATTGATTCCAATAAATTCGTGCGGAAAGACCCTCAGAAATTACCTTCTGCCAGGAAGGACGACAATTTTCTTCTTTTCTACAAAGAAAAATAGAAACCACCTGATCTTTTCGTTGGTCATTTCTCCAATTTTCTTGTTTTTCCCCAAGAACAATTCGTCCAACTTTCTGAGTTTCTTCAGAAACCTTTTTAATTTCAACTTCCTTATAATAATTACAAAATAAGGGTCGTCGCATGGGCGACGAGAAAGACCGTCAGCATTACAATGAGAATTTCCTTTTCGATAATGAACTTCAAAATTATACTGCTGTAGTCTCTCCAACCATCTTGCCAACTGTCCTTCA
>NW_022639562.1:866160-866245 GCF_010583005.1 Odontomachus brunneus
TCTTTCGATAAGTCCTCTTTTGAGTGTTGGTTTTAGAAAACCGGACATTCCGCACGAAGATGTTTCGTGCTTCCACATTGCCAAC
>NW_022639562.1:866255-866826 GCF_010583005.1 Odontomachus brunneus
AAGCTCTTTAAAAGTCATTAACCAACGTAAAGAACTATGATCGGTATGAATAAAATTCCTACCATATAAATAATGATGAAAAGATTTTAAAGAATTAACTATTGCTAATAACTCTCGACGTGTTACACAATAATTTCTTTCGATTTTACTAAGAACTCGACTATAATAAGCTATGATCTTTTCTGATTCCCTTTGCACCTGTGTTAAAACTGCCCCTATTCCATGATCAGAAGCATCCGTGTCTAAAATAAACGTACTTTCCTCTGTTGGAAAAACTAAGAGAGGTGAAGAGATTAGAACTTCCTTTAATTTTTCAAAAATTTCTTGAAATTGTTCTGTCCAAACAAATTTTGTCTGATTTTCCGTAAGAGAATAAAGAGGTTTAGCAATTAATGAAAATCCCTTAACAAACTTTCGATAGTAAAAACAAAATCGCAAAAAACTTCGAAGCTGTTTTTTGGTTTGAGGAACTGGTCAATCCCTAACTGCTACAATCTTTTCTGGATCAGTTGTGACTCCTTCTTTTGAAACAATGTGTCCTAAGAATTTCACCTCTCTTTTTAAAAGGACA
>NW_022639562.1:866836-867159 GCF_010583005.1 Odontomachus brunneus
ATATTAAAAGATTTCGACGTTTTTGTTTTTAAAGAATTTTTTTCTTGAAATTTTCCATTTTGTTCAAATTCATTAATACTTCTTGAAATTTTTCTGTTTTTAAAATGAGAATTGTTATAAGGCATTTTCCACCTTTATTTAGATTTAAAAGAAAAAGTTTCTATAAGAAAACAATTTTCTCGAATACTGCTAATAGCTTTAGCTCTTTCTATAACGATTTTCAAAGAGTTATGATTTTCTAATTGTAAAGTTTGTTTCAAATAATTATCATTTAAAGCAATTAAAAACTGCGCACAAGCTATTTTATCTCGAGTTTCAAAAGA
>NW_022639562.1:867169-867284 GCF_010583005.1 Odontomachus brunneus
CAATCACATCATCTGAATATACTAGACAAATTTCATGTATCAACTTTCGTAAAATTCGTTCCATCAAATGTTCAAAAGTCGCCGGAGCATTACAAAGTTCAAAAGGCATAACCGT
>NW_022639562.1:867294-867407 GCF_010583005.1 Odontomachus brunneus
TAAAATGAGAATTGTTATAAGGCATTTTCCACCTTTATTTAGATTTAAAAGAAAAAGTTTCTATAAGAAAACAATTTTCTCGAATACTGCTAATAGCTTTAGCTCTTTCTATA
>NW_022639562.1:867417-867566 GCF_010583005.1 Odontomachus brunneus
TGTTCAAAAGTCGCCGGAGCATTACAAAGTTCAAAAGGCATAACCGTAAATTGCCATAACCCTTCTCCTATAGAAAAGGCCGTTTTTTCCTTATCTTCAGGACGAATTTTCACCTGCCAATATCCGCTTTTAAGATCTAGCGTTGAAAA
>NW_022639562.1:867576-867831 GCF_010583005.1 Odontomachus brunneus
TTCACCAAACTTTTGCCTTCGATTGACGAAAAGAGTATAATAAGACTGTACAGAAAGTCTATTTCCGAAAAACAATTCCAATTTTTCTTTAAAATCCTCGAATTTTAAATTCTGCAAATCCGAAAAAGATTCTAAAACAGAACGAGCTTTTCCTCGTAAACAAGACGCTAGTGCTACGACCTTAGACGAATCAATCCGACCAACTATTAGCTTTAGCAATCAAATCAAATTGCAACAAAAATTCGTTTAAAGGGG
>NW_022639562.1:867841-868107 GCF_010583005.1 Odontomachus brunneus
TGCAGGCAAAACCCATGGACTTTGCGATTCCTCTATAATTCCTTTTTCTAACATTTCTTTAACAATTTTTTTAACTTCCGTGCGATATTGGAAAGGAATCCGACGAGGACTCTGCTTAACTGGTTTACAATCTTCCGTCTTAATTTCATGCTCAACAATTCCGCAATTTCCTGCAACAATTTCTTCCGAAAATATATCCTGAAATTCCAATAATAGTTTAGCAAACATTTCTTTTTGTTTAAAGTTTAAATTCTCTGATTCTTTTT
>NW_022639562.1:868117-868812 GCF_010583005.1 Odontomachus brunneus
CACCAAACTTTTGCCTTCGATTGACGAAAAGAGTATAATAAGACTGTACAGAAAGTCTATTTCCGAAAAACAATTCCAATTTTTCTTTAAAATCCTCGAATTTTAAATTCTGCAAATCCGAAAAAGATTCTAAAACAGAACGAGCTTTTCCTCGTAAACAAGACGCTAGTGCTACGACCTTAGACGAATCAATCCGACCAACTATTAGCTTTAGCAATCAAATCAAATTGCAACAAAAATTCGTTTAAAGGGGCACCCCCTTCAAAGTGTAATTCCACCCCCTTCCGACTGTAATTTATAGCCTAAATCATTTCTCTCTCTATTTTCTACACAACTTAGCTGGGAGTTTTCATTTCCTCGTTCGGACAAACGATCTCGCAGCTCCTGAAGCTCCTGCCGATCTTTTTCTCTTTCCTCGCGCATTCCCCGGAGCTCTTGCAATACAACTTGCAGCGTCGTAGCATCCTGAGAATGAACTGCTTCAAGTTCCTGAGCCATCGTCGTTTGTCCTCGCGTTTTCCTCGGCATATTTATCATTGCGAAATTTTTCGCTTTATCGAAACGAAAAGAAAAATTCACACGCGTTGTTCAAATCCCGGCTGAGCCCCCAAAATGTTGCACTCGCGAGTCGAGAACGCACTCGCGGACGCGGAGAAAATAAACAACTCGTTATAGAAAAGAAAAGAACTTTAATG
>NW_022639562.1:868822-870195 GCF_010583005.1 Odontomachus brunneus
TGCACTCGCGGACGCGGAGGAAATAAACAACTCGTTATAAAAAAGAAAAGAACTTTAATGTGAAAATCCGATTTAGTATCGGACCGGTAATATATCTCGAAAAATATAAGTATTACAGAAAATTGCTTTAAATAAAAGCTGTAAGTCTTAGGAAAATCTATTTACTGATTTTAACAGTTTGACCTTGGGCGACATTTCGAGGTCAGGTCGAGGTCAACATTGCTTTTTTAAATAGAAACATGTACTTTTTACTACGGAATTTTATTCTATGTAAAAAAACAAACAAGTTTTGTTTGAAAATACTTTTTATACGACCTCTATTTTCTAAGATATTTACGGAAATATCTACAAAATTATTGGTTTCAATAATTTTTTACTCAAATTTTATCAATTTTACTGAAAAATAGCAAAAAATAAAAATTGTTTATTTTTTTTCATAGAGCTCTGAGAATTTTTTCAAAATTTTTTAATTAACTTTTTACTACTTCAAGAAAACTTGCAGTACTAAAAAGATAATTAAAAAATTCTGAAAAAATTTTCGGAGCTCTATGAAATAAAAATAGATAATTTTTATCTCTTGTTATTTTTTGGTAAAGTTGATAGAATTTGAATAAAAAATTATTGAAACCAATAATTTTGTATGTATTTCCGCAAATATCTTAGAAAATAGAGGTCGTATAAAAAATGTTTTCCAACAAAAATTATGTGTTTTTTCACGTAGAATAAAATTCGGTAATAAAAAATATATGTTTCTATTTAAAAAAGAAATGTTGACCTCGACCTGACCTCGAAATGTCACCCAAGGTCAAACTGTTAAAGTCAGTAAATAGATTTTCCTAAGACTTATAGCTTTTATCTAAAGCAATTTTCTGTAGAACTTATATTTTTCGAGATATTTTACCGGTCAGATATTTTTGCCGCAACCTGTATATATACAGTGTGTCCCATAAGTTCGGCAACGGCAAGAAAACTCGGCGGGGGAGCATTTTAGAAAAAAATGTTTCCAATAAAAGTTGTAAGGCTTAAAAAGTCGCATTTAATGACAGTAGTTATTTGACCTAAGATGACGTCGCCAAGGTCAGGACAAGGTCAACTTTGCTTTTTTAAACAGAAATACATATTTTTTATTACGGGATTTTATTCTACGTAAAAAAGCAAACAATTTTTGTTTGAAAAAATTTTTTATACGACCTCTATTTTCTAAGATATTTACGTAAATATCTACAAAATTATTGGTTTCAATAATTTTTTACTTGAATTCTATCAACTGTAACGAAAATTATCAAGAAATAAAAATTATTTATTTTGTTCTCATAGAGCTCTGAGAATTTTTTCAGAATTTTATATTAATTTTTTAGTACTGCATTTTCTTG
>NW_022639562.1:877939-878850 GCF_010583005.1 Odontomachus brunneus
TATATATATATATATATATACAAGGTGTCCCACATAAAGTGTTACAAGCTAATAGCTCTAAACATATTTGTCCTGTCAAGAAGTTGTTTATGAGAAAGTTTTATATATTATAAGGACCTTTCTACCTACGTAAACAAAAATCCACTTCCGTCCCCTCTTGAAGTAAAGCGGGGGGTAACTTCAAAGTTTCAAATGGCACCCCCGATTTAATAATTTTTTACTCGAATTCTAACAACTTTAGCGAAAAATAGCAAGAGATAAAAATTATCAATTTTCTTTTCATAGAGCTCTGAAAATTTTTTTTAGAATTTTTTAGTTAACTTCTTAGTACTGTATTTTCTTGCATTTTCTTGAAGTATTAAAAAGTTTATAAGAGAAAGCTCTATGAGAAAAAAGTAAATAATTTTTATATCTTACAATTTTTCGGTAAAGTTGATAGAATTCGAATAAAAAATTATTATAACCAATAATTATGTAGATGTTTTGTATATATTATAAATATCTTATATATTGTATATATTGTAAATATATTGTAAATATAGAAAATGGAGATCTTAAAAAATGGAGATCGTATAAAAATTTTTTTTCAAACAAAAGTTATTAGTTTCTTTACGTAGAATAAAATTCCGTAAGAAAAAAAATAAATGTTTTTGTTTAAAAAGCAAAGTTGATTTTCGAATAACCTTCAGAATGACCTCTAAGGTCAAAGTCAAGGTCACCTTCAGATGTCCCCCTCTGAACCCGACAACTTTTGTCTGAAACATTTCTGCTGAATATACTTGGCTGAAGAATTATGAGGGTGGATCCTTTAAAATGGGACACCCTATATATATATATATATATATATATATATATATATATATATATATATATATATATATATATATATATAATATATATATATATATATA
>NW_022639562.1:880234-880529 GCF_010583005.1 Odontomachus brunneus
CCCTCTACCGAGAGCAGGGCAGAGCTGCCGGACGTGCGGGCGAGCCGTTCGGGCGGAGGGCCGGTCGTCCTCGTCGGCGAGACCACCGCTTAAAGGAATATTTAGTGTCGATACTTTTAGTGGGTACGGACCGCCGTACCTGGCGCCCAACTAGAACTTTGTGTTTTTCGTGTGAGCTGTCGGGTCTCGCCGGATCTGCCGAACGGTCGCCGAGGCGCGAAGGGTAAAACCTCATTTTGTGTCGCTGCCCTCGATTAGTGAAACCGGCTGCACGGGCCGCGGGTGTAGCGTTACA
>NW_022639562.1:880726-884200 GCF_010583005.1 Odontomachus brunneus
ATATATACAGGGTGTAACAAAAGTATCAGTACCCTTAAATAAATTTCCAGAATCGCATTTTCTGAGAAAATCAGACAAAAGTTGCATAGTTTTGATCTAGCGATTCGATGGTGACCTTGTCTTTGACCTCGAGGTCATTTTTCGAGATCATTTCAAGGTCAACTTTTTTTTTTAATGGAAACCCCCATTTTTTATTACAGAATCGGTAAGAGCGGTAAAATTTACATTCAGATATGTATTTGACCTATGGGTCCAAGGGTCTCCTCAAGGTCATTTCAAGCTCACATTATTTGAGCATAGTAATGAATCACGAGGCAAGTGGCTTGGTGAGAAACGTTTTAGACAAAAAAATTTAAGGTTTTGAATAAGCGATTAGACGGTGACCTTGTCTTTGACCTCGAGGTCATTTTTCGAGGTCATTTCCGTTTGAAAGTTCAAAGATGACCTTGAAAAGACTTCTCAGGATGTGTCAAAGGTCGAAGTCAAGGTCACCAACGAATACCCCGTTCGAAACCCTACAACTTTCGTCCAAAACATTTATCTCGAACATAAAAAAAAAGTTAACCTTGAAATGACCTCGAGGTCAAAGACAAGGTCACCATCTAATCGCTTGGTCAAAACCTTAAATCTTTTGTCTAAAACGTTTCTCACCAAGTCATCTGCTTCGTGATTCATTACTATGCTCAAATAATGTGAGCTTGAAATGACCTCGAGGGGTCCCTTGGACCCATGGGTCAAATACATATCTGAATGTAAATTTTTCCGCTCTTTCTGATTCTGGAATAAAAATAGGGATTCGCATTAAAAAAAAAAAGTTGACCTTAAAATGACCTCGAAAAATGACTTCGAGGTCAAAGACAAGGTAAACAGAAAATCAAAACTTCCCGCAAATGGTGCTTATTTGGAACGAAACTCGACATTTTCAACGCAGTAAAAATTAAACTTGTGCAAAACTCAAAGGCTTGTAAACAATATTTGGTTGACAGATGTTGACACTTCACGATACAGCAAAAATCAGCTGTCGCCGTCAACCATTTATAGCACCTAAAGCCATCTTTTGAAAACGGACCGAACTAAGTTGTACACCCAATAAATGGAACCTCCCATTTTCCATTACATATTCTTATAGCATATCTCGAGAGCTTTCCAAAACACTATAATAAAATATTTCTTCATTAAGTATCTTTCGAGTTAAAAGGCTTCAAAGTTACAATATTGTTGCCATTAGCATTGGTATCCAAGGTGTTCGACCGACGGCTAAAATCTTTTGAAAGGATCATATGAAAGTCATAATGTTTCGTCAGGGCCACAAAGAAGCACACGTGTTAAATCCCATTAATAAATTTCTTTAATAATGATAGTATTGTGACCTTCATATGATCCTTTAGAGTCAATTGGATTCCACATGTTACCCCATGATTTTAAATTATTATTTTTGTTTTCACTATAAAATTTGAAGAAATAAAAATATTAGGGACAGCCTCGCATTGACCTTGACAACTGTTGTTGTCATGGCCCTAAACAATATTCAAAAGGTTTTAGCCGTCGGTCGAACATCTTGGGTACCAATGCTAATGGCAACAATATTGTAACTTTCAAGTCTTTTAACTCGAAAGATACTTAATGAAAAAATATTTTATTATAGTGTTTTGGAGAGCTCTTGAGATATACTATAAGAATATGTAATGAAAAATGGGGATTCAATTTAAAAAATTCAAAGTGATTTCGTCCTGACCTTGACGATACCACTCGAGATCAACCAATTATATCATCTTATGTCGCCCTTGAAGTCCCAAAACTTTTATCTGAAACATTTTTCCCTAAAATACACTGTTCAAGAGATATTTGAGGTGATCGATTAAAATGGAACACCCTGTATAAACAGGATGTAAAAAAATTAGACCGACAAACTTTGAGGGGAAATGGAGGACATAGAAACAAACATATTTTGTTAATAATGTTTTTCTCTACGACGCTTCGTTTTAAAACTACAGGGTATAAAATAGGAATTTTATGATTTTGTAACGTTCTTGCATTACGTGCGGGATAGTCTTAGTCGGTACGGCCCAAGGTTTAGGCTTAATAAATTTGAAGCAGTGGTATGGGTAACAATAAGTGTAAATTATATTCTTAAGTAAACGTTATTTACAATTATGTACAGGTAGCGCGACGCCGTTGGTACGTGGTCGCATTTTTGCTCACGTTGTGAGTCTTAGTTTACGTCGCGATGACAGCTGCGAGCGTCCTGGCTCGCGCGCGGTTCGCAGGACGTGATCATTGTCGTTTCGCGGTCTTCTATTGCCCACGTTGTGAGTCTGTGTACTCAGCGGGATTTAACTGATTGTTGATACCGGCTTTTAATCAAGCCGGTTTCGGAACGGTTGTTGTTGCGATGTGTTTCGCGACTCGTATATGCGAGATGCGTTATGTGGCGTCGGAGCGGTTTGCGCGCGCGATGATGCGTTTAACGTCGAGTACGCGTATTTGAGAGCGCTCCCCGGTGTTGGAGATCTCGGCCGCGTGGTCGGTGCTTTCGCAGTGACCATAAACGGGTCGACGGAACGGTCTAGTAAGCGGTTGTCGACGTCGCGTACCCACCTCGGTCAACGGAACGGTATAGGTAAAGGATGTCGACGTCGCGTATCCACCTCGGTCGATGGAACGGTATAGATAGAGGATGTCGACGTCGCGTATTCACCTTGATCGACGGAACGGTATGGATAGAGGATATCGACGTCGCGTATCCACCTCGGTCGATGGAACGGTATAAGTAGAGGATGTCGACGTCGCGTATTCACCTCAGTCGACGGAACGGTATAAGGAGTGGATGTCGACGTCGCGTATCCAACTCGGTCGACGGAATGTCTAGGAAGTGGTGAGGCGAAAGGTTTGCTGCGAATTCTGGTCGATTGAGCGTCTCCGAGGAGCTCTCCGGCGGATCTCTCTCTATATCGTTTTCGCGTCCACTTTTATATCCGAATTTCGAAAACAGCGAAGCTGTTTGTTGTCTTCGCGGATGTTCGGCGCTAACAATTTATTGTTCGTGACGATCCGTCGTCTTCTGTTTGTGGATCGTCACAATTTTAATAAAAAAACAAACATATAAGTGGAAAAATTAAATTTATTTCAATTACACATATATATTTTAATCTTCAAAAAACAATGAATGGAAAAGAACGGAACAAAAATGCGCAATTAATTAGCTCAATTTATAATAAATGGTCAAAAATTCCTCCATTTGCTTCAACACAAAGATGACATCGTCGAAACATTGATTGTCTCACACGTTCGAAGACTGCAGGAATATTCTGAACCTGATATGCTGCAGCAGTAATTTGGACTACAAATTCTGCTTCTGTTTCAATAGATGTCTCATAAATGAGAGTTCTCATATGCCCCCATAAAAAAGTCAAGCGAAGATAAATCTGGTGACCGGGGAGGCCATGCGATAGGACCTCTTCGGCCTATCTAGCG
>NW_022639562.1:884210-884527 GCF_010583005.1 Odontomachus brunneus
TAGGGACAGCCTCGCATTGACCTTGACAACTGTTGTTGTCATGGCCCTAAACAATATTCAAAAGGTTTTAGCCGTCGGTCGAACATCTTGGGTACCAATGCTAATGGCAACAATATTGTAACTTTCAAGTCTTTTAACTCGAAAGATACTTAATGAAAAAATATTTTATTATAGTGTTTTGGAGAGCTCTTGAGATATACTATAAGAATATGTAATGAAAAATGGGGATTCAATTTAAAAAATTCAAAGTGATTTCGTCCTGACCTTGACGATACCACTCGAGATCAACCAATTATATCATCTTATGTCGCCCTTGA
>NW_022639562.1:884537-886365 GCF_010583005.1 Odontomachus brunneus
TAGCGCTCATTAAATCTTTGATCCAAGTAATTGCGCACATTAGCACTAAAATGGACAGGTGTTCCATCGTGTTGGAACTACATTTGCCTTCTTGTGACAAGTGACACGTCTTCCATGAGTTCTAGCAAAACTTCCTCGAGAAAAATACGATAAATATTGCCATTAAATCGTAAAGGTAAAAGTACGGCCCGATAAGAAAGAATTTTTTAACATTTATTATAAATTGAGCTAATCAATTACGTATTTTTGTTCCGTTCTTTTGTTCATTATTTTCTGAAGATTAAAATATATATGTGTAATTTAAATAAATTTAATTTTTCCATTTATGTTTGTTTTTTGTTAAAATCATAAAATTATCAAATTTGTATTTTGTACTCTGTAACATTAAAACAAAGCGTCGTAGAGAAAAACATTATTAACAAAACATGTTTGTTTTTATGTCCTCTATTTCCCCTCAAAATTTCTCGGTCTAATATTTTTACAACCTGTATATATATTAGGTGTACAACTTTGCTTCCGCCGTTTTCCTACAGATAGCTTTAGTGGTAATTGGTGGTCGAAATCAATAGATCATAGACGTCATACAATAAACTTGGGCATCTGTCAACATAACCTCATAGAAACATTAGTCGATTTGTGTCTGCATCATAAAGTTATTCTCGATTGAAAATGTCAGTTTATGAGCCAAATTCTCGTCATTTGCGGGAGGTTTTAATTTTCTGCTTCAATATGAAGAAATCTGCGGCTGAGGTTCATCGAATACTCTCAAATACTTATGATGAGGCTGTTATTAGTGAAAGAACGTGTCGTGAGTGGTTTCAACGCTTCAAGAACGGTGATTTTGACGTCGAAGACCGGCATAGCGGTGGAAGAGAGAAGATTTTCGAAGATGCAGAATTAGGAGGCATTACTTGATCAAGACTCGTGTCAAAATCAAGTAGAATTGGCACGATCATTGGGAGTGACTCAACAAGCCATTTCAAAACGTCTCAAAGCCATGGGAATGATTCAGAAGCAAGGAAATTGGGTGCCGTACAAATTGAAGCCGAGAGATGTTGAACGACGTTTGTTTGCTTGTGAACAGTTGCTTGAAAGGCAAAGACGGAAGGGATTTCTGCATCGTATTGTGACTGGGGACGAAAAATGGGTTTATTACGACTCCAAGCGCAGAAAATCATGGGGAGTTCCCGGCCATGCTTCCACGTCGATTGCCAAACCGAATATTCGCGGCTCCAAGGTCATGCTCTGTATTTGGTGGGACCAGCTCGGCGTAGTGTATTATGAGCTGTTAAAACCGACTGAAACAATCACAGGCGATCGGTATCGAACGCAATTGATGCGTTCGAGCCGAGCATTGAAAGACAAACGGCCGCAATACAACGAGAGACACGATAAAGTGATTTTGCAGCATGACAATGCTCCACTCCATGTTGCGAAAGTAGTCAAGACATACTTGGAAACGTTGAAATGGGAAGTCCTACCTCATCCGCCGTATTCTCCAGATGTCGCTCCCTCTGACTATCACTTGTTTCAATCAATGGCACACGGCCTGGCTGACCAGCACTTCCGGTCTTATAAAGAAGTAAAAAATTGAATCGATTCGTAGATCGCCTCAAAAGATAACCAGTTTTTTCGACGCTGGATTCGTACGCTGCCCGAAAGATGAGAGAAAGTAGTGGTCAGCGATGGACAATACTTTGAATTATAAATGTATAACCAATTTTTTACAATAAAGCTTCGAATTTCGAAAAAAAACGGCGGAAGCAAAGTTGTACACCTAATATATATATATATATATATATATATATATATATATATATATATATAT
>NW_022639562.1:886375-886794 GCF_010583005.1 Odontomachus brunneus
TTTAAGAATCGTGCAAAATCAGGTAGGCCTGTTACAGCAACAAATCCCGATAAAGCGTTAAACGTTTTGTCGTCCTTTGTCGAAAATCCTCACAATTCTATTCGCGATATAGCACAAGAAAACGATATCGGTTTAGCGTCAGTGCATAAAGTGTTGAAAAAAAATAAATTCCATCCGTATAAGGTTCACCTTGTTCAGGAATTATCTGACGACGATTTCGATCGTCGCTTAGAATTTTGCGATTTGATGACAGACAGAATCACCAGAGATCCTCAATTTTCGAGCAATATTGTTTTTTCGGATGAGGCGACTTTTACGCTGATTGGTGAGGTAAATCGACATAACTTTAGATACTGGGATAATGAAAATCCTCATTGGATGGTTGAAGCGCATTCGCAACATCCTCAAAAACTCAATGT
>NW_022639562.1:888604-888742 GCF_010583005.1 Odontomachus brunneus
TATATATATATATATATATATATATATATATATATATATATATAATTTAGTAATAAACTTAACATTGAAAAGAATTGATACTTGTCTTTTACATAATGGAGCTCACATTGAACATTTAGCCTAGACAAGATTTACTAA
>NW_022639562.1:888906-889102 GCF_010583005.1 Odontomachus brunneus
ACATCTTGTTCGTCAACGTCAACATCATGAATATGACGAAAATGATGCGCGAGCTGTAACTATTTCAGCAATAGTTCACCTTAATCCTCATGTTAGTGAGGATTGAAAGGGAAATAGGTATACCACAAAGAACTGTTGTTAGAATTTTAAGAGCTCTAAATTATCACCCTTTCCACATCACTCTTACGCAGGCTTT
>NW_022639562.1:889162-893407 GCF_010583005.1 Odontomachus brunneus
TATATATATATATATATATATATATATATATATATATATATATAATTTAGTAATAAACTTAACATTGAAAAGAATTGATACTTGTCTTTTACATAATGGAGCTCACATTGAACATTTAGCCTAGACAAGATTTACTAACTGAATAAAAATTACGAATATGTTAGGTTTGTTACTAAATAAATGTTAAG
Source organism: Odontomachus brunneus (assembly GCF_010583005.1). Lineage (NCBI taxonomy): Eukaryota > Metazoa > Arthropoda > Insecta > Hymenoptera > Formicidae > Odontomachus > Odontomachus brunneus. The sequence goes on from NW_022639562.1 coordinate 889,351, forward strand.
TTTGTTACTAAATTCCGACTATAACGAAAAGTTAAATAATAAAATTGTGTTTGACTCAAAAGTTCATTTTATTGTCCCGATTCCAACCTTAGTCAGTCCACTTTTAAAAATTTTTGAGTGTGATTGGAGCACACGAAGAATTAAAAGTAAAATACTTAAGTAGAAGTACTTATTTCAGTACTTGAAGTATGTTAAAAAGTCAAATCATACGAAGGCGACTATCGCACTGCGGCTAGGAAGTTCTTAAGAGGTCTGGTTAACTTTCAATGATAAACTTTCAATGTCATTTCAAAGTCGGTGGACACATTTTCGGAAAAAGTGTTTCAAACATAAGTTTCGTATTTTTCAATGTAGAATCTGAATTTACAAAAAAAAATAGGGTTTTCCATTTAAGAAACTAAACTTCCGCTCTAAACAACCCACTTCCGGTCAGTACTGGAAGTTGAATATAGCACCATTTAATAGAGCATGCTCGACTTACAAGAGGAGGACCAGGTGACTCATCCTGGGATTTCGACCCCAATTTTTTTAATTATTTTGATGAAAAAAAAGATACGTGTCCCGGCGTTTGATAGAATAGGCCTTAGTTTCGGAGTAATAAATTTATGAAAATTGGCCATATCCGAAGCGCACCGCGTCGCGCCATATGAGCCTTCCCGGTAACTGTACTTCCAACCAGTACAGTTGGCTTCGTGAGTTAGGTGCTTGCTTCATAATTCGTAAGATCCAAGTTCGCTCACGGAGCAATAATTTTTTTTTAATAAGTGTTTTTATTTATTTTTATTTATCAAGTATATGTTTTAGTAAATATAAAAATCTTTGAGTTATATTGTGAAATGGTTTATTTTAATAACTTCCCTTCTTTGTAATAGCATATCTTTCGTAGAATATTTTTTAATATTTTTTAAATTATTCCACCTCATTCCACACCGTACTGTCAACCATGCGATATGTACTTTTTTCGACAAGTGAAAAACTTCATCCGAAGAATCCAAAATTCTGTTGAAGTTTTACAACAAAACCGGCAGCTCTCTCCGCGAGAAGACGCAATAAAGATTCATTCTTTAATTCATTCACAATTATCATCGGGAGTTTTTATAGATATAATCAAGTACGCTTGGTTTGCATCGAAATTAATTCCTGAAAGAAATGTGTTTCGAAACGTCAACGAAATATGTTTCCCCCCGGACTTACGGAAAAATAAATGTGTATGTGATACTCCTTCATTTATTCATTGTGCAAACTGTAAAAAATTTATATGCTTTAAATGTTTTTAAACTTGGATGTTTATCATCCAAGTAATTGTTCCGCATCGAAATAATTTAATTTTGTAATAAATTCGCAATACTTAAATAATTGAATTTTGTAATAAAAATATTCACATTCACATTTCAGATGTTTGTTTATTCTTCTTCTTCTATGATTAATTATTTTAAAAACTAGAAATTTATACTGCTAAATTAATACTGCTAATATTAATACTGCTAATTAATACTGCTAATATTATTTCCAATTAAATTTTAAATTTAAACAATTTGAAAATTTAGATACGTTGCCTTTATATGTTATTTATTACAAATAACTTATATATTGTTATTATTACTTATTTATTATTTCAAATATTACTTGAATTAAAATTCCCGTAAAATTAAATTTAAATTAATGTTTAGAATGTGATATTAAATTAAATTTTCTATTTCAAAAATTTGCATACTATATCAATATCATCAAAATAAATAAAAATGAATAAAAACACTCATAAAAAAAATTATTGCTCACCTCCAGGAGCGAACTTAGATTTTACGAATTATGAAGCAAGCACCTAACTCACGAAGCTAACTGCACTGGTTGGAAGTACAGTTACCGGGAAGGCTCATATGGCGCGCCGCGGTGCGCTTCGGATATGGCCAATTTTCACAAATTTATTACTCCGAAACTAAGGCCTATTCTATCAAACGCCGGGACACGTATCTTTTTTTTCATCTCCAGAATAATTAAAAAATTTGGAGTCGAAATCCCAGGGTGAGTCACCTGGTCCTCCCCTTGTCAGTATAAAACACATCTCTTCTAAGAGGGAAAGCCGTGGCGACAAAAGAGTTAGTTTAATTCTCATTACGCGTGCAGCTGAGAACCCAACTAACAACACAATGTCAAAATGAAATAAAAACTACTTGATTTTGATGTCGATGGCGTTATGTGACCTAAATGGAACGTAATTTTGACATGATTATAGATACTAAAATAATACTTTATTTTTATTACATCAAAAAGACGGATTTCCAATATTCAATATAACCTATAACCTAACACCCAATATCTCGAACTTCCCAATATTCATATAACCTAACAAAGTAACATCACATGACGTCTTAATAACGTCTTAATGACGACTTTAACTGTCAGCTGGGGAGTGTACCAATCAAAAGATGTATGCAAGGAAATGGTATATAACGTTACTATGGCAATCTATTCTTGTTGTAAATTTGAAAAACGATAATGATGAAACGACGTGATGTTAATAACGCGCTCCGAAAGAGCGTCTTAAATCACATCGTCTTTAATGGTCATTACACATTAAATAACAGTTTACATTTAAAAGGATCTAATCTCTTCTTTTAAATAAATCATTTGTTTTCGTGTATGGACATACCATATGTATACAATACAAAGCGTCTCTCAGTCAAAGTGACACAGTAGGTAAGGTGAATAACTCAAGAACCAGAGATCTCAGGTTCGAATCTCGGCAATGTGGTAAGCAGATTTTCAAAATACAATTTAACTTGAATTAAGTTGCACGTGAAATAATAAGGTGAAAAATTTAAGAAAAATTTAGGAGAAAGAAAATTGTATATAAATGTATATATTTTAATAAAATATTTTTATTATATTTTTGATAAATGTTTGTGTGTGTGTGTGTGTGTGTGTGTGTGTGTGATCTATTGAATCTAAGGTCACAAAAATATTTATGAAATATTTTGGTAAATATTTATAAAATATTCAAATAAATTTTATAAATATTTTGTAAATATTTTATAAATATTTTGTGCTGTCTAGGTAATAACGTCCTAATAACGTCAATTAAACGTTCTAATAACGTCCTAAAAACATTTAAATGACATCATTTTTACTTCATATATCGACGTCAGTATAACATAGCAAAAGTGACGACATTAGTACGTTAAAATGAGGTTACATTCAGGTTTTCAATAACGTCTGCAAGCCGAAAAAATCACATTATTTCGACGTCTTCTTGTTAGTATGAAATACTTTTTTCTTGGGTAGTATGAATTTAGGACGCGCAGTCGGAAGTCTGCATTTCGTTAAGTTATTGCACGTGCAATGGAAGAGTTACGTATTCGTGGGGGTTGCTTCCCACTGGCAAACACGTAGTAAGTTTCCATAAATTACCATGAAAATATCCTCCAGAAAACTCCGGAAATCTACGTCTTCTCTCTAAACAACTCAGGGAATCTAATCCCCCCTAATTCCCCTTCCTCCTATTGTTTTCCCACTTTTACTTTACCAACTTTCACTAAAAATTTAGATCACGTCTTCTAGTATATATGAATGTTGTTTTTATGCGAGTTATGTTATTTTGTTTTTGCGTAAGTTTGTTATTTTGTAATTTTGTTTTTGCGTAAGATCCGATACAACACAGCAACATTGTAGCATCATTGTTTTGCAATATTGTGACATTGCAGCAACATTGCAAAATGTTGCTGCAATGCTACTGCAACGTTGCAGCAACGATAAAATGTCCGCTTGTGGCAATATAACAACGCAACTATGCAACAACATTGCAATGCAATATATATGTAATATTATTAATATGTTTTATTATGCAAAGTAAAATCTTAGCTAACATCCTTACAGGAATATTATACTAATAAATACTAAAAAATTATTAATGATTATGTATTATCCGTAATTCAGTAATTTTTTCGTCTTAATACTTAATTTCTGGTGAATACTGATAGTAAAATCATTATTAAATATTGATAGTAATCAAATACTGAGAATTATTGTGCGAATGTAAAAAATAAGAAAATAATAATAT
>NW_022639562.1:893417-893906 GCF_010583005.1 Odontomachus brunneus
ACTTTTAGATTTTTAATAGAATGTTATAATGATTAATCCAAACTAAAAAAATAAATCCAAGAAAATTCAAATTAAACAAATCGAATTACTAAATTTTAAAAGAAATTTTTATAAAACACTGTTTAAAACAATAGTGTTATTTCGTCAAGTGATTTCCTTGAACAAAATAAAAGTTTTTATTTTTATTATTTAAAAAAATGATATTTCGTTTAAGAATAAATTATTTTAATGAAATAAACAATCACAAAATTAAACAACTACAAATATGAAATCTAAAGAAAGTATTTTCTCCGAAAAAAAACGGTATAAAAAGTTTAAAAAATATGTAATAAGACAAATTCTAGTATTAATGACTGCCACTAACAAATACTATTCTAAGTACTATTCTATAAGCACTATTGATGTCAAATATTACTGAATTTGAAATATAAGTAACAAAAATAACTAGTAAATAAGTAAAAAAATATTATATTATATTCGTCATATTTA
>NW_022639562.1:893916-894054 GCF_010583005.1 Odontomachus brunneus
TATTACAAATAACTTATATATTGTTATTATTACTTATTTATTATTTCAAATATTACTTGAATTAAAATTCCCGTAAAATTAAATTTAAATTAATGTTTAGAATGTGATATTAAATTAAATTTTCTATTTCAAAAATTT
>NW_022639562.1:897007-897803 GCF_010583005.1 Odontomachus brunneus
GTCGCACGTCGGCCGAAGGCATCTTTCTTTCCGCTGCCGCTTTCTGTACGCTGATTTGTTGAGACAAAATAATTAATTTCTCAAAAACTATTGCGAATATCGCAAAACGGCACAGGACTTTCTTGCTCACCTCAATCCGTTCTACGTTCTCACCAAGGGTCATCATGGGACTTCGGGACACCCTGTATATATATATAATTACTTTTAGATTTTTAATAGAATGTTATAATGATTAATCCAAACTAAAAAAATAAATCCAAGAAAATTCAAATTAAACAAATCGAATTACTAAATTTTAAAAGAAATTTTTATAAAACACTGTTTAAAACAATAGTGTTATTTCGTCAAGTGATTTCCTTGAACAAAATAAAAGTTTTTATTTTTATTATTTAAAAAAATGATATTTCGTTTAAGAATAAATTATTTTAATGAAATAAACAATCACAAAATTAAACAACTACAAATATGAAATCTAAAGAAAGTATTTTCTCCGAAAAAAAACGGTATAAAAAGTTTAAAAAATATGTAATAAGACAAATTCTAGTATTAATGACTGCCACTAACAAATACTATTCTAAGTACTATTCTATAAGCACTATTGATGTCAAATATTACTGAATTTGAAATATAAGTAACAAAAATAACTAGTAAATAAGTAAAAAAATATTATATTATATTCGTCATATTTATGAAATAATGTTGCAATATTGTTAAAGTAATATTGCAAATTAATGTCACTGCAATGTCTCTGCAACATTGCACTGCAATATGCAATCTTACAACGTTGTAGCAATGT
>NW_022639562.1:897902-900787 GCF_010583005.1 Odontomachus brunneus
CCTTAAAATTAAATTTAAATTAATGTTTAGAATGTGATATTAAATTAAATTTTCTATTTCAAAAATTTGCATACTATATCAATATCATCAAAATAAATAAAAATGAATAAAAACACTCATAAAAAAAATTATTGCTCACCTCCAGGAGCGAACTTAGATTTTACGAATTATGAAGCAAGCACCTAACTCACGAAGCTAACTGCACTGGTTGGAAGTACAGTTACCGGGAAGGCTCATATGGCGCGCCGCGGTGCGCTTCGGATATGGCCAATTTTCACAAATTTATTACTCCGAAACTAAGGCCTATTCTATCAAACGCCGGGACACGTATCTTTTTTTTCATCTCCAGAATAATTAAAAAATTTGGAGTCGAAATCCCAGGGTGAGTCACCTGGTCCTCCCCTTGTCAGTATAAAACACATCTCTTCTAAGAGGGAAAGCCGTGGCGACAAAAGAGTTAGTTTAATTCTCATTACGCGTGCAGCTGAGAACCCAACTAACAACACAATGTCAAAATGAAATAAAAACTACTTGATTTTGATGTCGATGGCGTTATGTGACCTAAATGGAACGTAATTTTGACATGATTATAGATACTAAAATAATACTTTATTTTTATTACATCAAAAAGACGGATTTCCAATATTCAATATAACCTATAACCTAACACCCAATATCTCGAACTTCCCAATATTCATATAACCTAACAAAGTAACATCACATGACGTCTTAATAACGTCTTAATGACGACTTTAACTGTCAGCTGGGGAGTGTACCAATCAAAAGATGTATGCAAGGAAATGGTATATAACGTTACTATGGCAATCTATTCTTGTTGTAAATTTGAAAAACGATAATGATGAAACGACGTGATGTTAATAACGCGCTCCGAAAGAGCGTCTTAAATCACATCGTCTTTAATGGTCATTACACATTAAATAACAGTTTACATTTAAAAGGATCTAATCTCTTCTTTTAAATAAATCATTTGTTTTCGTGTATGGACATACCATATGTATACAATACAAAGCGTCTCTCAGTCAAAGTGACACAGTAGGTAAGGTGAATAACTCAAGAACCAGAGATCTCAGGTTCGAATCTCGGCAATGTGGTAAGCAGATTTTCAAAATACAATTTAACTTGAATTAAGTTGCACGTGAAATAATAAGGTGAAAAATTTAAGAAAAATTTAGGAGAAAGAAAATTGTATATAAATGTATATATTTTAATAAAATATTTTTATTATATTTTTGATAAATGTTTGTGTGTGTGTGTGTGTGTGTGTGTGTGTGTGATCTATTGAATCTAAGGTCACAAAAATATTTATGAAATATTTTGGTAAATATTTATAAAATATTCAAATAAATTTTATAAATATTTTGTAAATATTTTATAAATATTTTGTGCTGTCTAGGTAATAACGTCCTAATAACGTCAATTAAACGTTCTAATAACGTCCTAAAAACATTTAAATGACATCATTTTTACTTCATATATCGACGTCAGTATAACATAGCAAAAGTGACGACATTAGTACGTTAAAATGAGGTTACATTCAGGTTTTCAATAACGTCTGCAAGCCGAAAAAATCACATTATTTCGACGTCTTCTTGTTAGTATGAAATACTTTTTTCTTGGGTAGTATGAATTTAGGACGCGCAGTCGGAAGTCTGCATTTCGTTAAGTTATTGCACGTGCAATGGAAGAGTTACGTATTCGTGGGGGTTGCTTCCCACTGGCAAACACGTAGTAAGTTTCCATAAATTACCATGAAAATATCCTCCAGAAAACTCCGGAAATCTACGTCTTCTCTCTAAACAACTCAGGGAATCTAATCCCCCCTAATTCCCCTTCCTCCTATTGTTTTCCCACTTTTACTTTACCAACTTTCACTAAAAATTTAGATCACGTCTTCTAGTATATATGAATGTTGTTTTTATGCGAGTTATGTTATTTTGTTTTTGCGTAAGTTTGTTATTTTGTAATTTTGTTTTTGCGTAAGATCCGATACAACACAGCAACATTGTAGCATCATTGTTTTGCAATATTGTGACATTGCAGCAACATTGCAAAATGTTGCTGCAATGCTACTGCAACGTTGCAGCAACGATAAAATGTCCGCTTGTGGCAATATAACAACGCAACTATGCAACAACATTGCAATGCAATATATATGTAATATTATTAATATGTTTTATTATGCAAAGTAAAATCTTAGCTAACATCCTTACAGGAATATTATACTAATAAATACTAAAAAATTATTAATGATTATGTATTATCCGTAATTCAGTAATTTTTTCGTCTTAATACTTAATTTCTGGTGAATACTGATAGTAAAATCATTATTAAATATTGATAGTAATCAAATACTGAGAATTATTGTGCGAATGTAAAAAATAAGAAAATAATAATATTTAAAAAAATATATTTATAATTCCTAATTTTTTATGTCTCATAAACTAGATATCGAAGATTGTCAATACACAATCCTAACTTTCGTGAATCTTCCCTCGATAATTTCGATCCCAAGTGATATACCACCCGGCCACCATCTATGTCTTGACTCCGTTAAAGTGTTGTTTAACCTGACTATCGAGCGGCACGCGGCAATTCCCAATAACTCTAATGATATTCTTACGATTTGTGTTTATGTAATTTATCCTTATAGTGTTCACAGTATATTATAACATACCTAGCAAATATCAAATAATAATTATATAACTTTTACTTGGTGTTCATTGGATAATTTACTGATAGATATTGAAACAACGCAACAACATTCGATATGATATGAATATTGATGTAATATAGTGAACCAGTGATATATATATATATATATATATATATATATATATATATATATATATATATATATATATATA
>NW_022639562.1:901150-903815 GCF_010583005.1 Odontomachus brunneus
GTCGCACGTCGGCCGAAGGCATCTTTCTTTCCGCTGCCGCTTTCTGTACGCTGATTTGTTGAGACAAAATAATTAATTTCTCAAAAACTATTGCGAATATCGCAAAACGGCACAGGACTTTCTTGCTCACCTCAATCCGTTCTACGTTCTCACCAAGGGTCATCATGGGACTTCGGGACACCCTGTATATATATATAATTACTTTTAGATTTTTAATAGAATGTTATAATGATTAATCCAAACTAAAAAAATAAATCCAAGAAAATTCAAATTAAACAAATCGAATTACTAAATTTTAAAAGAAATTTTTATAAAACACTGTTTAAAACAATAGTGTTATTTCGTCAAGTGATTTCCTTGAACAAAATAAAAGTTTTTATTTTTATTATTTAAAAAAATGATATTTCGTTTAAGAATAAATTATTTTAATGAAATAAACAATCACAAAATTAAACAACTACAAATATGAAATCTAAAGAAAGTATTTTCTCCGAAAAAAAACGGTATAAAAAGTTTAAAAAATATGTAATAAGACAAATTCTAGTATTAATGACTGCCACTAACAAATACTATTCTAAGTACTATTCTATAAGCACTATTGATGTCAAATATTACTGAATTTGAAATATAAGTAACAAAAATAACTAGTAAATAAGTAAAAAAATATTATATTATATTCGTCATATTTATGAAATAATGTTGCAATATTGTTAAAGTAATATTGCAAATTAATGTCACTGCAATGTCTCTGCAACATTGCACTGCAATATGCAATCTTACAACGTTGTAGCAATGTTGCTGCAAGTTTCTGTGCTGTATGGGACGCCAGTCTTTACGTAGATGATGCCATTTTATTGATTTGTGTGTTGCCATTTTGGATAGCGTTGTTTGTGTACGAGTGTCGCCATATTTGTTTACGTCGCCAACTATGTTTATGAAACTATCTTGCGGCCGGCGCCAGTAACGTCATTTGTTTTGATTCGTGATACTTGTACATATAATTATCCATTGTGGTGTAAATTCTTGATGTAAATATTTAATATCATAAGTAATATGTATCATTCAATACTTTCAATATATAATTATTTTCTTTCTACTATTTTGAATTTTAGCTTTGTTTCAACAATACCGCAATACTACGTTATAGAGCTATCTTTAACGAGTATATAAAAAAAATCTTTTAAATCGGTTGAAAATTGCACTGTTGCTAAATTCTCTAATAGTACAAATCTCCCAGAAACATTCTAAAGACGTCCAGGGGACATCTCAATATCCTAAGGACATCCATTGGATATCCATGGAATATCGTGTACTATTTAGATTATGATGTACTGTTTTATCCATAAAATGAACCGATGACTTTCGGTTTGATATGTGTACATTCCGAATTAGCAGTTATCAGTAAACGTATACAGAATCGAACAATGTACAATGTTAGGATCGAAACCAAGGATGAACATGCATGAAGTATAAAGAAAACGATACGTATAAAGTATGACGAACTACACAGTCCCTAATGTTTTTATTTTTTATCATAACTTAATTTCTAAACTATTAATCAAAATTAGTTTAAATCGTCATCAAATCAATATTAAATTTGTTTTTAATTCAACAAAATTTATTAAATCTAAAAAAATATATCTCTATGTATACTGGATGCTCTCAGCAAGTCCTATTTTAAGTTTCCACATGGAGAAAACGATAATAAGTTATTATCTGTGAAGTCATGAAAACTTTAAACGAAGTCTATAATAAATCTATGGTAGTTTACAATAAGTTCAGAATAAATTCGAGAATAGCTTTATTTTGAATATTCTATAAACATCGAAGATGCGTTGAACGAATATACTATAGACGTTCGACGATTAAACGTCCAATGTCGAAATAGACATTCTATAGACATTGACTTGATTGATTGATATGTTACCTAAGTATATTTTCGTTGTCAAGTAAATTCGTCATTTATTTTGGTATCCCCTTAAATTATATCATTTTATTATTTTATTTTTATATCTTACCAATGGCCTCCAACTCTTACGTAGTCTGCTGGATGCGGTAGAAGACAAGAAATGAATACTTCATAATGTGTTTTCATAACTTCCGAAAGCCAACCACAAACATATTCAGTTTTTAATTTCTCGAGAGCGCTTTCCGCTTGGCCTGAAAAATTTTCAATTAATCGAAAAGCCATTTATGACGAAAGAGAAATGTTAAAATTGATTCGAGAACGCCAGTGATTTATTATTGTATCGACCTGGCGACCACATGGAATACAATAAACGCACACAAATACATCAACAAATTTGACATTTATTTTATTTGAAATTTATCGTGCAATACAGCAAAAGCTTTGTTTGAAGAAGAACATTTAATGACAAACTCGAAATATATGTTAAGTCGTGTGCAGGTATGTTCGATATGTTGCGTGCAAATTTTGAAGAATATATTCTCGAATTAATATTTCTCCTACGAATCTAATATATAATATAGAGTAGAGTGAATTCGGTTAAGTAGGCCCGGCCTATAAATAATTGCGTAAGCAGAGCAATTCTCGCATTTAAGTATCTTGTAACATTTTTTTAACGTAACATATATATACATACATATATACATATACATACCACACACACACACACACACACACACACACACACACACACACACA
>NW_022639562.1:903825-905298 GCF_010583005.1 Odontomachus brunneus
AGGTAATAACGTCCTAATAACGTCAATTAAACGTTCTAATAACGTCCTAAAAACATTTAAATGACATCATTTTTACTTCATATATCGACGTCAGTATAACATAGCAAAAGTGACGACATTAGTACGTTAAAATGAGGTTACATTCAGGTTTTCAATAACGTCTGCAAGCCGAAAAAATCACATTATTTCGACGTCTTCTTGTTAGTATGAAATACTTTTTTCTTGGGTAGTATGAATTTAGGACGCGCAGTCGGAAGTCTGCATTTCGTTAAGTTATTGCACGTGCAATGGAAGAGTTACGTATTCGTGGGGGTTGCTTCCCACTGGCAAACACGTAGTAAGTTTCCATAAATTACCATGAAAATATCCTCCAGAAAACTCCGGAAATCTACGTCTTCTCTCTAAACAACTCAGGGAATCTAATCCCCCCTAATTCCCCTTCCTCCTATTGTTTTCCCACTTTTACTTTACCAACTTTCACTAAAAATTTAGATCACGTCTTCTAGTATATATGAATGTTGTTTTTATGCGAGTTATGTTATTTTGTTTTTGCGTAAGTTTGTTATTTTGTAATTTTGTTTTTGCGTAAGATCCGATACAACACAGCAACATTGTAGCATCATTGTTTTGCAATATTGTGACATTGCAGCAACATTGCAAAATGTTGCTGCAATGCTACTGCAACGTTGCAGCAACGATAAAATGTCCGCTTGTGGCAATATAACAACGCAACTATGCAACAACATTGCAATGCAATATATATGTAATATTATTAATATGTTTTATTATGCAAAGTAAAATCTTAGCTAACATCCTTACAGGAATATTATACTAATAAATACTAAAAAATTATTAATGATTATGTATTATCCGTAATTCAGTAATTTTTTCGTCTTAATACTTAATTTCTGGTGAATACTGATAGTAAAATCATTATTAAATATTGATAGTAATCAAATACTGAGAATTATTGTGCGAATGTAAAAAATAAGAAAATAATAATATTTAAAAAAATATATTTATAATTCCTAATTTTTTATGTCTCATAAACTAGATATCGAAGATTGTCAATACACAATCCTAACTTTCGTGAATCTTCCCTCGATAATTTCGATCCCAAGTGATATACCACCCGGCCACCATCTATGTCTTGACTCCGTTAAAGTGTTGTTTAACCTGACTATCGAGCGGCACGCGGCAATTCCCAATAACTCTAATGATATTCTTACGATTTGTGTTTATGTAATTTATCCTTATAGTGTTCACAGTATATTATAACATACCTAGCAAATATCAAATAATAATTATATAACTTTTACTTGGTGTTCATTGGATAATTTACTGATAGATATTGAAACAACGCAACAACATTCGATATGATATGAATATTGATGTAATATAGTGAACCAGTGATATATATATATATATATATATATATATATATATATATATATATATATATATATATATATA
>NW_022639562.1:905506-909966 GCF_010583005.1 Odontomachus brunneus
ACACACACACACACACACATACACGGTGTCCCATTTTAAAAGATGCATCTTGATCATTCTTCAGCTAAGCATATTGAGCAAAAATGTTTCAGACGAAAGTTATATGGTTCAATGGAGGACATAAGAAGGTTAGGTTGCATTAGTTTGATCACGCGTGGCGCTGCCAACGTCACGTTGAGGTCAATTTTGCTTTTTAAGTAAAAACATATATCTTTTATTATAGAATTTTATTCTACGTAAAGAAACAAATAACTTTTGTTTGAAACACTTTTTATATGACCTCTATTTTCTAAGATATTTACGGAAACATCTATAAAATTATTGGTTTCAATAATTATTGGTTTCAATAATTTTTTACTTAAATTCTATCAACTTTACCAAAAAATAGCAAGAAATAAAAATTATCTATTTTCTTCTCATAGAGCTCTGAAAATTTTTTCATAATTTTTAAAAAAATCAAGAAAATGGGTAATTATCGGGTATAGGGGAATCAGCTCCAATGACCTTGACCTTGACATATGTTGTAGAGGTCATCCTCCTGAGTAACTCTCAGAAGGTTTTAGCTGTCGCTCGTTCGTTAAAAAGTTATTAACAAAAGAAGTTGCATAAAATGAATATAATTTTTGGACACTATATATACAAAAACGATACTGTGTATCGTTAACGAGCAATATCGAATAATAACTACAATAACGAACGACTAGCGGGAGGCTGCGCCCCCCGCAGCCCCCCCTCAAAACTAACCTAACCAACCTAACGTCACATTAACCTTCAGTCATTGTTTATTAAAGTGTTCAACTTTTGTGTTAATGTGACGATAGGTTAGGTTAGGTTAGTCTTGAGAGAGGTTGCGGGGGGCGCAGCCCCTCGCTAGTCGTTCGATATTACAGTTATTATTCGATATTGCTCGTTAACAGTACACAGTATCGTTTTTGTATATACAATGTCCAAAAATTATACTCATTTTATGCAACTTCTTTTGTTAATAACTGTTTAACGAACAACAAGCGATGGCTAAAATCTTCTGAGAGTTACTCAGGAGGGTGACCTCTACAATATATGTCAAGGTCAAAGTCATTGGAGCTGACTCTCCTATAGTCTATAATTACCGAAACTTCTTTTGTTAATAACTTTTCAATAAACAATGAGCGACGGCTAAGACCTTTTGAATGTTACTCAAAGCAGTAATCTTAACAATATATGTCAAGGTCAAGGTTATTGGAGCTGACTCCCCTATACCCGATAATTACCACAATTTTTATCTATTTTTCGGCGAAATTTATTTTTTCTTACGAAATTTTATTCTACATAAAGAAACTAATAATTTTTGTTTGAAAAAAATTTTTATATGATCTCCATTTTCTAACGTATTTACGAAAATATTTACAAAATTATTGGATTTAATAATTTTTTACTCGAAGTCCATCAACTTTAGCGAAAAATAGCAAGAGATAAAAATTATCCATTTTCTTCTCATAGAGCTTTGAGAATTTTTTCAGTATTTTGTAGTTATCTTATTAGTACTGCATTTTCTTACATTTTCTTGAAGCACTAAACAGTTTATCAAAAATTCTGAGAAATTCTCGGAGCTCTACTAGAAAAAAAATAATATTTATCTCTTACTATTTTTTGGTAAAGTTGACAGAATTCGAGTAAAAAAATATGGAAACCAATATTTTGTAGATATTTCCGTAAATATTTTAGAAAACAGAGGTCGTATAAAAGATTTTTTCAAACAAAAGTTGTTAGTTTCTTTACGTAAAATAAAATTCCGTAAGAAAAAATAAACGTTCCCATTTAAAAAGCAATGTTGATTTTCGAATAACCTTCAGAATGATTTCCAAGGTCAAAGTCAAGGTCACCTTCAAGTCCTTCTGAGTCCGGCAACTTTTGTCTGAAACATTTTTGTTTAATATACTTGGCTGAAGAATTATGAGGACGGATCTTTTAAAATAGGACACTCTGTATATACAGGGTGTCTCATTTTAATCAATCATCTTAAATATCTTTTGAACAGTGCATTTTAGGGAAAAATGTTTCAGATAAACGTTTTGAGATTTCGAGGGGGACATAAAATGATATCATTGGTTTGACCTCGAGTGGCGTCGTTAAGGTCACGACAAGGTCACTTTGAATTTTTTAAATAGAACCCTCCATTTTTTATCACATATTCTTATAACATATATCGAGAGTTTTTCAAAACACTATAATAAAATATTTTTTCATTAAATATCTTTCGAGTGAAATCTTTCTTCAAAATTACAATATTGTTGCCATTAGCATTGGTACCCAAGGTGTTCGACCGACTGCTAAAACCTTTTGAATGTTGTTCAGGGCCATGACCTTGACAACATTTATCAAAGTCAAGGCGATTGGAGCCTGTTCCTAGTATTTTCATTTCTTCAAATTTCATAGTGAAAACGAAAATAATAATTTAAAATCATGGGATAATATGTGCTTCGTCGGGGCTACAAAGAAGCTCACGTTTAAAATCCCATTAATAAATTTTTTTAATAATCCTATCTCGTGTCATTCACTTGCTAGCGTCACTTGTCCGCATTGTTGCTAATCTAACCGCAGGGCGGAGACTCGTGGCAAATTCAATACTTTCAGTGTTTTCACAAGTTTTTCTATTGTTTTGTAATTATGGCTGATTATCCGCCTAACGAAATCGTGGATATAATCAGAATTTTAGGTGAGGCCAGGAATAATTATACGATAGCTGAAAGGATTTATGCCGAAACATTTCCGGATAGACGTCATCCTGATTAGACGGTAATTAAAAGACTATGTGAAAGGGCACAACAGGGCACTCTCAAATGAATACGTCGAAAATCTGGCCCTAATCGTCTATTAGGGCTAATACTAATCGATTATTAAATCATCCCTAACTTTTTGAAGAACACCTGCATTAATATTTGTGCAAGCTTCTCTGATCCAATTTTTCATAATTTCAACGGTTGTTGGCTTTTTCGAATACACTTTATCTTTAATGTAGCCTCAGAAATAAAAGTCTAGGAGCGTCAAGTCTTATCTTGGAAGCTATTCTTGAATTTGGCTGTCGAGACTAATCCATCTATTCGAGAATCTTACGTTTAAATATTGTACTCGATATCTATGAGCCGGCGCTCCATCTTGTTGAAACCACATTTGTCTGAGTACATCGTTGTCGACATGTCTTAAGAGGTTGGGCAGATCATGTTGAAGAAATGTTAGATAGTTTGCCATATTGAGGTTTTCTTAAAAAAAATATGGACCAACAATAACATCTCACAGAATGCCTGCCCAAACATTAATAGACCATTGCCTTTGGAACTCTTGGCTTCTCTGCCAATATGGATTAACATCTGAATAATAATGGCTGTTATGTCTATTAACGCCTCCTCTGTTACAAAACGTGGCTTCATAAAAAAAAAAAAAAAACAGCATATGAGCAACGAACCGGGAATTTTGTTGGATTTGATCTCGAGCCCAGTTACAGAAACGGACTCGGCGTTGGAAGCCTCTCTCTTCCAATTGCTGAGATAGATGAATATGATATGGGTGATGATATGGGTGTTGACCTTAAACACACGATTGGCTGTTGATTTAAGTATACTATATTGTCTCTCACTTTGTCTTGTAGAGATTTAAGAATTCAAAAAACGGTACCTATAACAGTCAATGATGTTACCTCATCAGGACCCAATTTTCGCCGGTTTCTTCTTAGAAAATCCTACTCAGCTCTGTTGCAAAGTTTTTTTATTACTCTGCTATCAGGATGGCGTCTGTCTGGAAATCTTTCAGCGTAAAGCCTTTCTGCTGCCGAGTAATAATTCCTAGCCTCATCGAAAATGTAAATCATGTCCACAATTTTATTTGGTGGATAAGCAGCCATAATTTTGTAAACAAAAAAGGCTTGGCAATAATCTCGAAAGTTTCTGTCTTACCAAGAAAAAGTTAATGGTTGTAATACATATATGTCTGCCTGCACTGACTGACAATCAATAAACTCTAACAATCGTGAAAGTGCAATTGTTAATTCTTTCGATTCGATAGTCAATGCAAGATCATGCTCATTTCTTGCCTTGACTGGCTGAGTCCAAGGGAGGTTAGGCAACCCGAAAATTCAGAAAATTTTGAAAAAATTTGTTTAAGTAGAGTAGTTCATCCGTAACACAAAACTATTTTTTTTTTGTGCCATATTTTGGTTTGAAAGGGTGATATCATCCCTTGAAAAAAGTGCAGATTTGTTTTTTTCGCGTAATAAGTCCAGAACGGTGAGAGATATAAAAAAAAAGTTTAAACAAAAGTTGCATCTCATTTTTATGTCTACAAAACTACGTACAGACAATTATCGAAAAATCCATTTTTTTCGAGTTACCCCTACCACCAATCCTTAAAATTAAGTTTTTGTACTATGTAATTTTATGCAAAAATACTTCTCCACAACCTCTTTTCATACATCATAATCAATATAT
>NW_022639562.1:909976-910171 GCF_010583005.1 Odontomachus brunneus
GCGTCCTGAATGTTGTTATCTTGCGAGAAACAATTCTATGCACATTCTTGAATTTCCAAATCCACCATTTACTTGCCTTGAATTCGGGTAAGTCCATTTGGTCCTTTGCCTTCAAGGCCCAGAATCTTAAATTCATATCGTGAAGAATAGATCTTCTGTCAGAAGCTTCTTCAAACTTTTGCAGTACATATTCCG
>NW_022639562.1:910181-911856 GCF_010583005.1 Odontomachus brunneus
TGAGTCACGTATTGACGATAACCTTATCGAATGTTCCGATAATGCGAAAGTATTTTATTCCTGATCATTAGTACATATTGGTAAGATAATCTGTAACGATATAATAATGTTACAATATTTAAATCATAATTTATATGAATTTCAAGCATCTTTCATTTATTAAAGCAAGACGGTTCGTATCTATTTTGAATGAATAAATGAATTAATTTAATTAATTCTGATTAATCCTGATACATAAAACATTTGCATTCGCTTTTTGTACATGCTTTGTTGTTTAATTATATATTGGAAGAGTTGTACTAGTACAAAACGGCAGATACACTAAACATTACGCAATATAATTGGTACAGTAATGATATTCTTCATAGAAATGTTTAAAACAGAAATACTCGCCACACCATGCACAGCGCATAAAAGCGGCCAGCCCACAAATACTACATTTAGGTATATGCTTTTCTTTCCTGAAGTAACAGAAATCTACAGGATTTTGAAATTCACCGGGATGCGTTTCTAGATATCCGCTTTTAAACCAAGCATATTGGAAAAGATTTTTGAATCTGGGCGAAGAAAGCTGATTATGAGTTAGTGATTGCAATTTAATTATTTCATTACGTGAGTGCAAATTGACATGTTTCTCTTGGAGAATTACATTATCCGAAAATGTTCGCACGAATTTTTTCCAAATCCGGAATCCAAACACATCTAAAGGCTGAATGAAGGTCGTTGTCTTTTTTGGAATGGTTGAAAATTTTACTTCTTTGTCTTGTGGAATCAACTGCTCTAGCTGGCTCGGGCAGTGTCCCGTCCACGAGTCGAGTAGTAGCATGCTTTTACGGCCAGTATTTGGTACATACACTTCGCTGAACCAAGTTTTGAAATGTTCAGACGTGAGTTTTCCTGATTTTGAAGCTTGGATGTAAATGTTAACTGGACGGAATAGAGTTTCTTGCACCCTCGGACCAAATGTTCCTGTAGACTCCTTTAAAACTATATATAGTGGTGAAAGAAGACGTCCGCTTGCCGAAATAATAGGCATTATAGTGTAGCTATGTGTTGTAGAAGATACCGATTGAACCATCGCTTCAACTGTTTTTACTCCTGATTTCGCCAATGTTCGCCCAGAATATATTTCAAGGTTGAAGCCGCTCTCATCTGCATTATAAATTTCTTCAACTCCGATAGCTGGGATGTCAGATCTTACGTTTAAAACAAACGATTCTGCGATATTTTGTAGGTTACCAATATCTTGAAGCGTAGATCGCATCCTGAATGTTGTTATCTTGCGAGAAACAATTCTATGCACATTCTTGAATTTCCAAATCCACCATTTACTTGCCTTGAATTCGGGTAAGTCCATTTGGTCCTTTGCCTCCAAGGCCCAGAATCTTAAATTCATATCGTGAACAATAGATCTTCTGTCAGAAGCTTCTTCAAACTTTTGCAGTACATATTCCGCAATAAATTGAAATTTATCTGCATTTGTTCCACCTTTCTCTACACTCGCTTCCCATCTGTAAAGCTGGCTCAAGGATTTAACCTTGCGAAAATTTCTCTGTACAGTAGTAAAAGATCGACGTGCCTTTTTTCCGCTTTTCCAAAACTCCACAGCTTTTCTCTTATAACTAAAGTCGACTTTTCCACCTTCATTGTCAACAATGCATTCTTCAGGTTCAAA
>NW_022639562.1:911866-912536 GCF_010583005.1 Odontomachus brunneus
GGTAAAGCTGTAAGGATTTAACCTTGCGAAAATTTCTCTGTACAGTAGTAAAAGATCGACGTGCCTTTTTTCCGCTTTTCCAAAACTCCACAGCTTTTCTCTTATAACTGAAGTCGACTTTTCCACCTTCATTGTCAACAATGCATTCTTCAGGTTCAAAATTGTCTTCTTCTTCTTCTGCAGCTGTAATGTACTCTACAACTTGTGCTCCATGTGGTTCTGATGGATCGGCAAAATCAAGCACGTAATCATGTTCAATTAATGATACGGAATGTACGTTTAGAAAATTTTGTATAATGTCATGAATTTCATTATGCATTTCAATTTCAGATGGCGTTACAGGTGTCTGTGCTATACTCGCAATTTGAAACGTAGTCGTTAACATGTTTATTACGTTTGCAACATTAATCAACGTCATTTTAAAGAGAAGTGTATCAAGCAATGATCACTAACTTTTTTCAATAGAATGGTGATTGCTTGCAGTCGTAAATGACACTGGGAATAAGCTACTTCTTCGAGCATATTTATATCAATCAAAAGATGCAATTATCAATTGAAAAATTAAGCCGACATCTGCTCGATGACGCTTATCTTACCAATATGTACTAATGATCAGGAATAAAATACGTTCGCATTATCGGAACATTCGATAAGGTTATCGTCAATACGT
>NW_022639562.1:912937-913316 GCF_010583005.1 Odontomachus brunneus
TTATCTTACCAATATGTACTAATGATCAGGAATAAAATACGTTCGCATTATCGGAACATTCGATAAAGTTATCGTCAATACGTGACTCTGCATCCTTTAATGTTAAGATAGAGCTTCATGCAATATCTTATTTATCGTGTGGTTTACAAAATTATGTAATAAAATAACATTTCAAATAATGTATGTATGTTGCTGTTGTTATGATTCATATACTTCATTGATTAGTTTTAATTAGTTTTATCTTTCAAGTAGTTGTAAGTACATACTGTCTTGCTTAAATAATTGAAAGCTGTCTGAAATTGATATAAATAATAATTTAAATATCGCTTTATGAAACTATTTTAATAATTCAAACTGCTAAAACGGATTTCAAATTCGA
>NW_022639562.1:913326-914123 GCF_010583005.1 Odontomachus brunneus
ATAGAACACATATATATTGATTATGATGTATGAAAAGAGGTTGTGGAGAAGTATTTTTGCATAAAATTACATAGTACAAAAACTTAATTTTAAGGGTTGGTGGTAGGAGTAACTCGAAAAAAATGGATTTTTCGATAATTGTCTGTACGTAGTTTTGTAGACATAAAAATGAGATGCAACTTTTGTTTAAACTTTTTTTTATATCTCTCATCGTTCTGGACTTATTACGCGAAAAAAACAAATCTGCATTTTTTTCAAGGGGTGATATCACCCTTTCAAACCAAAATATGGCACGAAAAAAAAATAGTTTTGTGTTACGGATGAACTGCTCTACTTGCACAAATTTTTTCAGAATTTTCAGAATTTTCGGGTTGCCTAACCTCCCTTGGCTTGAGTCATATACGAATCTTGCCTTGAAAGGCTGGATCATGCTCAGATTATCTTGCCTTAACTGACTAGTTCATATTCGAATCTTGCTTTGAATGACTGAATCATGATTAACCCTTTGCGGCATAGTGTCACTCCTGAGTGACACCTTTTTCTGTACACTTTTTTACATTTTTGAAACACTATTTAATTAGTTTTAATGACAAAAAGCATATAAAATGTATTAGAGAACATCCCTTCATAGAAATAAAAAAGAAAACAAATGTTATTGTTAATTAATTGAACGTTATAAATAAATTAATTTAAAAATAACGATTTTTTTTTAAATAAATGTAATTCTGAGTAATTAACAGTATAAAATAATCTGAAGATGATATCTAGAGAGTTTTTGGGGTCGCTGATTACGAATC
>NW_022639562.1:914133-917429 GCF_010583005.1 Odontomachus brunneus
TTACGAATCTGAAGTCAGATTTTGAAAATTCAAAATGGCGGATCCAAGATGGCCGTCCGAAAAGCGAAAAATTACCCAAACTTGATCATACTGAGTTCTCGGGGGTTTTCGAGGTCGCTGATTACAAATCTGAAATCAGATTTTGAAAATTCAAATCTGATCTCAGACTTATAAATTCAAAATTCAGAATACATAAAGTACCCAGTTTTATCTCGATCAAGTAAATTTTCACATTTCCGTCGGCCATCTTGGATCCGCTATTTTGAATTTTCAAAATCTGATTTCAGATTTGTAATCAGCGACCTCGAAAACCCCCGAGAACTCAGTATGATCAAGTTTGGGTAATTTTTCGCTTTTCGGACGGCCATCTTGGATCCGCCATTTTGAATTTTCAAAATCTGACTTCAGATTCGTAATCAGCGACCCCGAAAACCCCCGGGTAACAATTTTCAGCTGTTTTCCGTGTAAAGAAAAATGTATGCCGCAAAGGGTTAAATTACCTTGGCTTGACTGACTCATCATGTAAGATAAGACTACAGGAAAGCGAAGTAGTATTTTTATCAAAATACTTCAAATTTAAAGCTTTATAACTGGAAAAGTACGCAATAGAATAATATTTTATTATAATATTTTGGAAAGCTTCTCGAGAAAACTACAAGAATATGTAATGAAAAATGGTATGTTCTATTTAAGAAATTGAAAGTAATTTTCACGTAATTTTCAAATCACTATCCAAGATCAAACCAATGGTATCACCTTGTGACCCCCTCGAAACCATACAACTTTTGTCTGAAACATTTTTCTCTAAAATAAAAAATAAGGAAGTTATTTGGAGTGCACTCCTAAAATGGGACACCCTGTATATTCAGGGTGAGTCATTTTAATCGAACCAAGCAAATATAGAAGATACAGAAAAATATTCCAAACAAAAGTTGTATGGTTCGGAGGGGGACATAATATAGTGCAATTGGCTTGACCCTGGATAGTCGTTTGAAAGTCACGTGAAGATCACCTTCAATTTCTTAAATGGAAACCTCTATTTTTCATTGCATATTCTTGTAACTTACCTAGAGAACTTTCCAAACCACTATAATAAAGTATTTTTTCATTAAGAACTTTTCGAGTTATAAGGCTTAAAAATTATAGTACCGCCGGCATTAGCATTAACTAAGGTGTACCATGTGGAGGTTGCCCGGTCGGATTTACACCTCTTTGTGTGTGTGTGTGTGTGTGTGTGTGTGTGTGTGTGTGTGTGTGTGTGTGTGTGTGTCACGGCAGAGATAAGAACCCCACGGTTCGTCACTCCCGTAGTATTTAATGACTCCAAACCCTCACGGCTGCTCTGTATGTGCGTGTATGTGTACATATGTGTGTGTGTGTGTGTATGCGCGTGCGTGCGTGCGCGCGCTTGCACGTGTTTGTACACGCCACGATTTACGTCTTATAACATTTCTTCGAATGAATCACCATTCAATACACATTCGGAATCTATGACGCAATGCAATAGTAGTCCTTTGAAGAAATTCTTCGGAAATAGTTGCCAAAGTTCTGGTGTTGCGATTTCTCATATCGACCGGAGTTGTCGGTTCCGTCGCGCGAGAGTCGAGTGGAGAGAATGTGCACACAGGGAGAAGGCATGTGCGTGTACGCCCCAACCATTTGACAAAATTCATTTTTATGTAAAAATGAAAATAACAGCTACAACTTATAACACGCATAGAGGTGTAAACCCGTCGGGCAACCTCCGCGTGGTATATTTTGGATAATGCTAATAACGGCGGTACTGTAACTTTCAAACCTTATAACTCGAAAAGTACTTAATGAAAAAATATTTTGTTAGTGTTTTGGAAAGCTCTCGAGGTAAGCTACAAGAATATGCAATGAAAAATGGAGGTTTCTATTTAAGAAATTAAAGGTGATCTTCACGTGACTTTCAAACAACTATCCAGGGTCGAGCTAATTACACCATCTTATGTCCTCCTCTGAACCATATAACTTTTGTTTGAAATATTTTTCCATATTTTTCAAGATATTTGCCTGATTCGATTAAAATAACTCATCCTGTATACAGGGTGTCCCAAACTCTCCTTAACACATTAAGTGGGAATGTAGAACGGGTTGAGGTGAACATAAAAGTCCTATACCGTTTTGCGATATTTACAATAATAACCGAGAAATTAATTATAAAATATTAATTAAAAACGCACGCTGAATGCTTGAGGGAGGAGTGCTTACGATCCAGTAATATAGCAGGCAAATGTCAACGCACATTTTATATCGCTCTGATCCTACGTCTTGCCGCATCTCGCCGAAGCGAGATGTAGGAGTGCAACGATATAAGTATAGACAATGATACGTTGTTTTTCTAATCACCGCGCGCCGACATCCGTGTGCTACATTATTAGGCCGCAAGCGCTCCACCTTCAACGATTCAGCATGTGTTTTTCCTTAATCTTAACTATTAATTGCTCGGTTATTATTGTGAATATCGCAAAACCATAGAAAGAAGAGGGCGTAGAAAGAAGGTGGCGGCGGAACGCCGTATGTTCGAGATCTGCGTATCTTTTCGTTTCAGAGAGAGAAAAATATCGAGAGCGCGGTTTTGCTAGACCGGAACTTGAGAGATCGGGTCTTTCGCTTGCCGGGCGACTGCTCTAAACCACTGAACTACCTGACGTTCCACGCTCACGACACTCTCCTCTCCCTAGATAACGCTCAGAGATGCCGTTCGGAAGCGTCTCTGGCGTGATCCTGAGCGCACGACGACAGAGAGAAACAATGTTATTGTACCAAATGGTATAGCTGCCAGTCTCTCAAAGTCAAAGGTTGCTATCCTTTAAGACCTGCTGCCCATGTACTATACCCGTCTATGTAGTCTACCCGTCTCCACCGTTGCCCCTCTTCATCCGGTGCAAATAATACAAATAAACCCTGGGATCGACACCAATTTTTTGGCAATCCCCGGCTGCTTGGGCGCAATTCGCCATGGGGGATCCACCATATCGGTATGCGAATATTGGCATAGAACTTTTTTGTTCACTTCAACCCGTTCTACATTCCCATTTAATATGATAAGGAGAGTATGCGACACCCTGTATATATGCAAGGTGACGAAAAAGTATGAAAACCCCCAATATTTTGAAAAATACAGGGTGTTTGGACAGTACCGGGACGCCCGAATATCAGGAAAAATATAAGTTTTACAAAAAAATGTTTCAGACAAAAGTTGTGGCGTTTAAAAAGATGTATTTACTGATCACATCAGTTTGACCTTGGGTTGCGTAGCGAAGGTCAGG
>NW_022639562.1:917862-931901 GCF_010583005.1 Odontomachus brunneus
AAAATGGGGTGTTCCATTTAAAAAAATTAATGTGACCTTGACCTGACCTTCGCTACGCAACCCAAGGTCAAACTGATGTGATCAGTAAATACATCTTTTTAAACGCCACAACTTTTGTCTGAAACATTTTTTTGTAAAACTTATATTTTTCCTGATATTCGGGCGTCCCGGTACTTTCCGAACACCCTGTATACATTTTTCAAAAAAAATGTTTGAAAAGTTATAACATTTTTAGTGACGCATTAGTGACGCATATTAGTAAGACCTTGAACAACGTTGTTAAGGTCAGATCAAGGTTACGTCGATTTTTTTTATATAAAACCCCCTTTTCATTGCATATTCTTGCAATTTATCTCGATAGCTTTCCAAAACACTATAATAACATATTTTTTTATTAAGTAATGAAACATGAATTTTTTGAGTAATGTTATTTGAATGTTACAGTACCGCCATGCATTAGCATTACCTAATGTGTAACACGCGGAAGTTGCTCGGTCAAATTTATACCTCACTCGTGTGCGTGTACATGTTTATGTGGGCGCATGTGTGAGTGAGTGGATGTGGTGTGAGAGTGATGTGTATGAGTTTGGGTGTGTGTGGTTGTGCGTGCGTACGTGCGAACGTGCATATGTGCGTGCGTATATGGATGTAGGCATGGTTGGATATTTACGATGGTAAGTTACGGAACAGATAAAGACTGAGGATCGTGTCACCACACCTACCTATCCACACACGCACACACATACACACATGTACGAAAGAGATATAAATCCGACCAAGCAACCTCCGCGTGGCACAGCTTAGATAATGCTAATGCCAGCAGTACAGTAACATTAAAGTTTTATTAAAAAGTACTTAGTAAATAAATATGTTATTATATTGTTTTAAAAAGATTTCGAGATATGCTACAAAAATATGTAATAAAAAATAGGAGGTTATATTTTAAAAAATCAACGTGATTTTTATGTAACCTTGACAACGCTGCTCAAAGTCATACAATTATTACTATATAATACGTTACTAAAAACAGTATAACATTTGTAAACATTTTTTTAGAAAATGCATATTTTTCATAATATTGATGGGTGTCCATATCTTTTGCTCATTCTATAAACAGGGTGTCCCATTTTATTTCACACCGAAATATCAGAATGTACAAAAAATACGGAAAAATTCAAGCAAAAGTTATATAGTTTGATGGAGAACTAAGAAAGTAAAATTGGTTTGACCTTGGATGATGCCACCAAAGTCAGATTGAAATCAATTTTGCTTTTTTAAATAGAAACTTATATATTTTATTACAGAATTTCATTCTACGTAAAGAAACAAACAACTTTTGTTTGAAAATATTTTTTATACGACCTCCATTTTTTAAGATATTTACGGAAATATCTATGAAATTATTGGTTTCAATAATTTCTTACTCAAATTTTATCAATTTTATCGAAAAATAGCGAGAGATAAAAATTGTTTATTTTCTTCTCATAGAGCTCTAAGAATTTTTTAATTAACTTTTTAGTATTGCATTTTCTTGCATTTTTTTCAAGTACCAGAAAGATTATAAAAAATTCCGAAAAATTTCTCAGAACTATATGAGAAGAAAATAGATAATTTTTACCTTTTGCTATTTTTCGGTAAAGTTGATAGAATTGGAGTAAAAATTATTGAAATCAATAATTTTGTAAATATTTTCGTAAATATCTTAGAAAATAGAGATCGTAAAAAATTTTTTTTTCAAACAAAGGTTGTTTACTTCTTCACGTAAAATAAAATTCCGTAATAAAAAATAGATGTTTCTATTTAAAAAGCAAAATTGATCTCGACTTGATCTAGGTGGCGCTATGCAAGGTCAAACTAATGGTATCCTTTTATGTCCTCTATCGAACTATAACTTTTGTTTGAAACATTTTTCGCTATCAACCCTATCTTAGAAATAACACACGTGGGTACATTAAAATGGATCACCCTGTATAGGTATATACAGGGTGGGTCATTTTATTCAACGCAGACAAATATATCAACAGGTAAGCCAAATAGCGAAAAACGTTTATAACAAACGTTGTAGGGTTTGCAGGGGGACATTTAACGATGACCTTTGAACTTGGGATCAAATTTCAAGGTCATTTCAAAGTTATATTGATTTTTTTAAATGGAAGCCCATTTCTGACTGCAAAAATGAAAAGAGCAGGAAATTTTGCGTTCAGTTGTGTATAATGTTATGCGGTCAAGTTGACCCTTAGAGATTATTCCAAGGTCAAATAAACTTTTCACTCAAATCTCTGTAGTTACGCAAGTTTCGCAAAATTCATGTCATCCTACTTTTAGCGCTATCCAGGAACAATGACATAAACGTAGCAGAATACTATTTTTTTGGAGTGCTTGATTTACGTGAGTCCCTTATCTCTCATTATTCAAAAGAATGCAATTGATCTGTACAATATTTTACAAAGGATCTTAGAAGTTAACGGAGTAACTGTTCGAAATTCGCACCATGGGCTTGAGTACATAAATTGATTCGTCTTTCAAACTGTTTTACAGTTTTTAGTAAAACATCTCTCGGTATAGCTGCACAGGCTACTAGTGCATTCTATCATATCCTCTCTTGTAGGTTGTTGTGCAAAAACTACATCCTTCAGATATCCCTATAAATAAAAATCAGGAGAAAGTTTGAAGATCGGGCAGGCCACGCAATTGGACTACTGCATTCGATCCATCTACCAGAGTATTTTTCATTTAAAAAGTTTCGAATAACTCGTGCGCGATGAGGTACTGCACCATCCAGCTGAATCCACATTTTTTGTCTTGTGTACAAGTCGACGTATTCAAGTAAAGCGGGTAAATAATCTCTGAGCAGTAGTAAAAATATCTTGGTCACGTTAAAGAGAAATAAGGACTAATTAAATAACCGTTGACTATTCCATATCTGACCGTCAAACTCCAACGATGCTGATTATCAACAGCTATGAACCAGTAAAGATTGACACCCAACCAGTAAAGTAAATTATGTCTGTTTAATTGTCCATGCTTTTTAATGTAGCCTTGTCAGACATACCTAAAAAAAATTTGAATTTTGTTGAATCATTTGTAAGGCCCATGGACAAAAAATTAGCGTCGAGCAATCATAGTATTAACAAAAAAGAACTTAAAGTCGAAATTTCACCAGTGCAGAAGGCACTTGCGGAGGCGACACATGGTTACGCACAACGAATGCTTCGCACTCTTTTCTGGCTGCGCGTTCTAATCGCAACATCAAAAGGGACGCCGATACGGCATCGGTGTATCTCGATGACGACGAGCATCTCTACTTTTTCATTCATCATAAAACGCTACATCAAGCCATACAATCAGTATTGTTGGAGTTTGATTGTCTGGTATGCAATACGGTTATTTGATTGGTCCTTATTTCTTTGATATCAACGTGACCAAGGTATCATTTTTACTGCTACTCAGAGATTATTTACCCGCTTTACTTGAGAACGTCGACTTGTACACAAGACAAAGCATGTGAATTTAGTTGGATGGTGCAGCACCTCATCACGCAAGAGTTATTCGAAATTTTTTAAATAAACAATACCCCGGTAGATGGACTCAGTGGTCTGTTTGCGTGTCCTGCTCAATCCCCAGATTTAATGTCTCCTGATTTTTATTTATGGGGACATCTGCAAGATGCAGTTTTTGCACAACAACCTACAACTATTACTAGAGAGAATATGATAGAACATCCTAGAGTAGCCTATGCAACTATACCGAGAAATATTTTATTAAGAAAAGTAGAATAGTTTGAAAGACGAGTCAATTTATATATATATATATGTACTCAAGCCCATGGTATGAATTTCGAACAGTTGCTCCGTTAACTTCTAAGATCTTTTATAAAATATTGTGCAGGTCGATTGCATTCTTTTGAATCGTAAGAGACAAGGGGACTCACGTAAATCAAACACCAAAAGAAACGGTATTTCTACTAAGTCCACGTCGTTGTTCCTGGGTAGCGCTAAAAGGATGACATAAATTTTGTGAAACATGCATAACTACAGTGGTTGAGAGAAAAGTTCATTTGATCTTGGAATGATCTCTAAGAGTCAACTTGACCGCATAACATTAAAAACAACTGAACGAAGAATGTCCTGCTCTTTTCATTTTTGCAGTCAGAAGTGAAGGTTTCCATTTAAAACAGTCAATATAACCTTGAAATAATCTTGAAATTTAACCCCAAGTTCAAAGCCAAGGTCATCGTTGAATGTCCCTCTGCGAACCCTACGTTTGTTTTAAACATTTTTTTGCTATTTGGCTTACCTGTCGAGATATTTGTGTGCGTCGAATAAAATGGCCCACCCTCTCTCTCTCTCTCTCTCTCTCTCTCTCTATATATATATATATATATATATATATATATATATATATATATATATTCAGAGTGGGGAGAAAAGATCAGTATTCCTAAATAACTCGGAAAATATAAGTTTTATAGAAATATGTTTCAGACAAGAGTTGTTAGGTTTAAAATGGTGCATTCAACGATAATATTTATTTGATCTTGGGTGACGCCGCCAAGGTTAGGCTGAGGTAAACTTTTCTTTTTTAAATAGAAATATATATTTTTATTACACTATTTTATTCTACGCAAAGAAGCAAATAACTTTTATTTAAAAAACTTTTTTATACGATCTCTATTTTTTAAGATATTTATTGAAAAATCTACAAAATTATTGGTTTCAATAATTTTTTACTCGAGTTCTATCAACCAAAAAATAACAAAATAAAAATTGTTTATTTTTTCTCACAGAGCAAATTTGTTCAGAATTTTTAAATTAACTTTTTAGTACAGCATTTTCTTGCATTTTCTTAAAGTACTAAAAAGTTTATAAAAAATTCTGAAACAATTCTCAGAGCTCTATGAGAAGAAAATAAATAATTTTTATCTCTTGCTATTTTTCGCTAAAGTTGATAGATTTCGATAAAAAAATTATTGAAACCAATAATTTTGTAGATATTTCCGTAAATATCTTAGAAAATAGAAATCGTATGAAAAAGATTTTTAAACAAAAGTTGTTCGTTTCTTTATATTGAATAAATTTCCGTAATAAAAAGTACATGTTTCTATTTCAAAAAGCAAAATTGACTCCGATCTGACCTTGGCGGTGCCACCTAAGATAATGTAAATATTACCATTAAATGCACCCTTTTAAACCTTATAACTTTTGCCTGAAACATTTTTTTATGAAACATATTTTACGAATTATTCAGGGCTACTGACCTTTTCTCCCCACTCTGTGTGTGTGTGTATATGTGTGTGTGTGAGTGTGTGTGTGTGTGTGTGTGTGTGTGTGTGTGTGTGTGTGTGTGTGTGTATGTATGTATAAACGTAGTGTCTAACGTGTATATATTATAATGATTATAGAAAAGGAAAACTGTAATAATTATACATTACACATATTCTTTACCGACCCCACTCTACTACTTGACTACGTCTAACTACGTCTATTTGAATAAAGTGTATATATGCAAAGTGTTAAATTACCAACAGAAAAGATAAGGTGCATAAGACTTTTTTTAGTACCATCGAAAGAGTAGGCAGTGATATGAAACCAATGAAATAACATTGATAATAAACGGCCCAGTATTTCAACCGGGGTGTCCTCATTTGGGGTACAAAGTCCCACAAGCAGCCATACACCGTATCTGCCAAGTAACTGTCGCTCTTCCAGGCTCGTGGAATCGCAGTGACCACCAAACGTGCTTCCTACACCGCCACCGCTACTACCTCCGCCACTTCCACCCCCTGAGAATCCTGTACCGCCTTTATTACTAGTACTACTACTTAAGTCCATCATGTCCCTATTATCGATACTTAACGATTCGGCTTCCTTGAGTAAACTGTAAAATGAAAGGACAGTTCTTAAACTGAATCTTATGAACCGAATAATAGAATCAAAAGCGTGCTGATAAATAAAATGGTTAACCTGACAATTGCTTGAACCATGTAGGTTTGTGTTTGTGATTCCAACTGTGAAATATGCGGAAGTGCCATATGGTAAACATGATCGCCACCGCGACGATTATTATGGCGGATATTGTGACATTGTTGACAATAACGTATAGGATGATTTCCATTATAACTCGCACATTCTGTCGAAAAGCAAATGCTGATGGCTGATTTGTCCGCCGCTCTGCAATTCTAACATTGACAAATCAATATTATATTGATATAATAGATATATAGACGCTCCTTAAATTGTTTGTTTTCGACCAATAAGAATGTGATTGTAAACTCCACAATTCTAACGAATCACACACTCACCTTGTTCTCACAAATCATAGACACTTGTTGCATCGGATGCAAAATATCATAGAACATCTGATTCGGATGTTCTCGGTGGATCTCATTCGCGCACTCGATACAAAGGTAAAGCGGCGGCGGAGATTCAGTGGCGAAAGTGATGGAAATGCGATGATCGTAACAAACCTTACCAGCCTCCGCGTTTCCGGCATTTGGACAGCTATCTCGTTGACATACAAACGGAGTGAGATCGTCTGAAATGCAAAAAATAGTTGAATAGCCTAATAATATGCAATAATTAGTAATAGTTTAATAATTCAATGATTATAAAGATAATAGATGAAATATTGTGCTTTAGAAATATTTATATGTATTTGAATTACTTACTGGCAAATTTTACCAATACAGCGCGACGATCAAACAAATTTGGATTAAACGACGGCCAGTAATAAAAGAGTAATTTTGCCGCCGATGCTCTTGCCGGTGCGGTACCGTATGCAACTACACAGAGTATGTCTTTTACAACTCCTGACTTCAAGGCCATCAGGCATTCTAGCAATTGACAATGATGCGCTGGAAGAATAATTTTATTCCATATTTTCATCGATTACTTTTCTTGAAATATAAGAAGTTAAATTTTTGCTGATATGAAGTTGTTAAACAGTAACTAATTTCGATAACAGTAATAGTTTCGATATCTTCTTCTATTTCTTGAAAATTTTCAAAAAAAATTTCTTATATCTGTATGCGCACACACACACACACACACACACACACATGTATATATATATATATATATATATATATATATATGTATAGAGTACCTGGATTACTGGAATATTGAAATACCATCATTATAACAGCGGCTACTGATTGACTAGCTGCATTCTCGTCACTAATTTCGATTTTTCTCGCTATAAATTACAAAATGTATGTAATATATATAATTATTATATTCTCTATTTCTAGTTCCTAACTCTCTTTCTCTCTCCCCCTCTCACTTCCTCACCTCCTCTCTCTCTCTCCCCCTCCCTCCCCCCTCTCTCTCTCTCTCTCTTTCTCTCTTTCTCTCTGTCTATATTTCTTTTCTCCCTCTCTCACAATTAAAATTTATTAACATCAGATATGTAACCTAGTATAACCTAATGTACACTCGTGGTCTGAAAGATTTGTGCACCGACTTTTTGTAGATTTCGGAACGCGTCCCAACTTCAGGAGAAAGACAACTACTGTTTGACACGCCGACGCCGCCACTTATTACGAGAGCAGAAGGATGGCATATACGATATATGCACAAACCTTTCAGCCCACGAGTATACATGTACACGACTGGTCAAAAGAATAAAATCTACAAGCCATAATTGAAGAAGAACAACCCCATAAATACTAAGTATCAGTAACATAACATCAAGATATAATTATAATTTCTCACTAAATAATGCAAATACAATAAAACAGTTATATAACAGTTGCGTTATTGAATAATAAATTATAACATTGATGTTATAATTTAATGTTTTTGTCAAATGTGGTTTATTAGCGTTAGTGTTATTGATTATAAAATCAAATTTTATGATATCACAAAATTTAAAAATATGCTAAAAGATATGATATTATAATAAAGACACTAATATACAATTTCGTAATTGCTGACTATATTATTTAAGAATGATGGTCCTAAGAAATTTATCAACAAAAAAATCTTTTCATTCTCATCTATTTCTCCTTTCGCTTGCGTCGCTTTAACAATGCTTATTGTTATCAACTGAAGTAATAATTGATAAAAATATAATATAATAAAACACACTTACTGATAGTAAACGGTAAAATGTAAAAACAGAGATAATTAACGATTTCTTCATGAAGTTCCATGGGAAGCACAGATATAGTACTGGCCGCTAAATATGGTATATTGTCGATCATATCGTGGTCGAGGAACGGCAATAGGCACGCTAGACATTGCAACAAAGCTTTCCCGAATGCTGAAAAATAATTATTTTCTTATGACAAGTTTCTCAATAAAAAGGGAAGTTACTACACGAAGAAAATGTTGTAATAAAAATTACAAAAAAATATAATTGTTATAAATTACAAGAAATTGTTATAATCTTGTGGACTATATAGAGATTATGAGCGAAATTATTAAATACAGTCTATTCAACAAGAAAGTGTGTGGATGATATTTTTGTAGAAAATCACAGTAACGCCATCTACTTCATACTATTTAAATTTTTAAACTAACCTCTTTTGCTTAGTGTACATTAAAATGTTGTGTTGAGCAGTTGTTAAAAGTAATATTATTTTAAAAAATAAGTGAAAAATATTTGAAATGTTACCAGGCGGTGTTTCTTGCTAACCATTTCAGACCAAGAACCAAAATTAACAATCGCGGCAGTTGCTAGAGCAATTCAAAAGTCTTTCGTAAAGAAGTGGATAAATAGATTTAAAACTATTACTGGAAATGTTGACGACCAGAAAAGGGACTATCTCGTGCGACGACTCCGAAGGAGGACAAAGTGATCTTGCATCTCTTTCAGTCGAATCTCAGTCTTACCTTGCGTCAGGCCCAAGTAAAACTCCGCCGAAAAAATCTACACATTTCGTTTAATACTATTAGAACAAGCTTGCATGAAATGTGGCATTTCGATCCACCATGAAAAAACTGTTGCTGTCAAAAAAATATTCTCAAAAAAAAAATGGGCACAGAAAAATGTTAGTCGAGATTGAAATAATCCCAGTAAGCAAATTGAGCGCAGACTGCGCGCAGATTAGCAGCAAACTTGATCAAAAACCTACAGCAAAACTATAGCCATCTGTGTCTACATTAGGCTACGGATTTGGCGACAGATCTTGCTGTCGGGCAATTGGTGCCAAATTTGCAGCAAAAACCGCGCAAAGCTTGCAGCGCAGCAAGGTCTGCGCGATTTCTGCCGCCAATCTGCGGTCAAATCGCTACAAGCTCTGCGCGGTTTTTGCTACAAATTTGCAGCAATTATCCGACAACAAGCTCTGCCGCATATCTGGCGGCAATTTGGCAGCAAGATTTGATATAACAAATCATGCATCAAATTTGATAAGAAAGAAATTTGATAAGAAAGAAATATCTATTTGCCATCAAAAGTTGATAGCAACCCATGCTTGAAATCTGTTCGCGCAGGTTTAGTTATCTGGGATGTTATCTTTGGACAGATGAATCGTCCTTTCGGACATGGTGTCCCTTATCGAAAGCTTGGTCAGTGAAGCAAAAAAAATCCTGCAACACACGGTAAGACTAAGTTCCCACATAGCGCGTCACGTGTCGCGTCGTCTGTCGCGTCGCATCGTCCGTCGCGTCACGAGTTAAACCAATCAAATCATCTCATATCGTATCGATAAAAGTGAGTAGAGAATATGGATCATATATTTTTTGTTTAAAATGTCGACCAATAAGCGATGCGTCGTCTAAGAAGTCGTGTTATAATGTTATGCAATAAAATGGGACGATTTGATTGATTTAAGCTCGCTTGTGACGCAAAGCTCAAGAATAGCATCATTTTTATTCACACTGAACACGTCGCAATGCGTCAATGCAATGCAGGAGTAGGTACAACATTTGTATAACAGGTATACGATTTATATCACTCTTAAGCAGCTGTGCAAAATAAAAACAATATGACGCTCTTTATCTGTAGAATACGCTGAAAATCTGGCCAAATGTATGCAAAAGCGGTGCCAAGCACTAATTGATAATAGACGCGACTGGATCCAATATTAGATAATTGTGCATTACTAAAAACCTTCTATTTTTATTAAAAACAAAATAATTTGACTTTATCTTTTATTTTTTTCAGATTATCACCCACACTTTCTTATTAAAGAGTATATTTATTTAAAAATATGTATTTACTTAAGAATAATATATAGATTTCAGTTTTTATTACCAAATTAATTTAATTACTTGCAAGTTTTATATAACATAAACAAATTTTATTACGGTAAAGAAAAAATATTGTAATTTTTATACTATTATTGTACATGTAATACAGAAATAGTATCCAAACATGATAACATCAAATAATATTTTAATGATGCATTAATAACGTCTGTAATATCAATTCTGCTACTTATGATGTATACATCCTTTATAGAAATATCATACTAAGAATCATTGATAATTACTTATTTTCAGTATTAAAAATACTGGATAATAAGTAATTATCAATGATTTTTAGTATGATATTTCTATAAGGGATGGTATCTAACTCGTAACGTACCAGAGCTTATATACAGGGTGTTCCACGCTCTCCTTCTCACATTAAGTGGGAATGTAGAACAGGTTGAGGTGAACATAAAAGTCCTATACCGTTTTGCGATATTTACAATAATATCTGAGAAATTAATTGTAAAAGATTAAGGGGATGCTGTACGCGATTGCGAACTTCGAAAGCGTCAGCAATGTAGTACGCGTCGGTTTAGGACAGACGCTAGATAGCAGTGTATGTTCGACGCGGCCCCATCACTGATAGAATTTTGATTGTAGACACGCAGCGCAGAGTTGCCAGATCTAAGATGCAGCGTTCTTCTCTCTGCGATTACGCAAGCAGAGACGCTTTGTCTATTTGTGTGATGATCCTCGTCACATAGATTCTAACACTGAACTCTGTATGAACCATAGAAAAAGAATAACGTAAGCAATCGAGAGCCACGTATATGTGTGCCTAACGCTTTAGTTCATTGATATAAGAATAGACCGAACATAAGACTCGAGATCTGAAGACATAAAACAGAGTTCAGTACATGTGATATATTTCGGCCGATTTTCGATTGAGATTATAATAAAAATCGGTAGTAACAGTAACGCATTTACTCAGTTACATTCTTTACATAATAATAATAATGAATAATTTCATAACTTTTAGATAAAATTTTCCGTTTCTTTGCACATGTAGAATACTAGGTGCGCAACTAAGTTTCCGGGTTTCACACATGGATAGTGCTAACGACACATGTAGTCGACATACATGTCTAAAGTTATGTTTCTTTTATAGCTTGGACATCTGTCAAGAATAACCAGTTATAATACCAACACATATCGCAACGCAAAAATATTTTTTCTAACAATGAAGATATCGAGTTTTGTGCCAAATAAACAGCATTTGCGGGAAGCTTTGCTTTTCTGCATATAACTTGAAAAAAATGCAGCTGAAGCACGTCGTTTGCTTGAGGAGGCCTATGGCGAACATACACCATCGAAAACTACCTGTAAAGATTGGTTTAAACGCTTCAGAAGTGGCGATTTCGACACTAAGGACAAGGAGCGCTCCGGAAGATCAAAAACAATTGAGGATGCCGATCTGCAAGCATTACTGGATGAAGATGATACGCAAACACAAGATCAACTTGCGGAGGCATTAAACATGACTCGCCAAGGTATTTCCAAACGTTTACATGCCATGGGAAAAATTCAAAAGGAAGGAAAATGGGTGTCGCATGAGTTGACTGAGAGACAGATGGAAAATCGAAGTCACTTCCGAAATTTTGCTTTTGCGGCATGAATAAAAGAGTTTCCTGCATCGAATTGTTACTGGCGATGAGAAGTGGATATATTTCGAGAATTCCAAACGCAAAAAATGGTGGCTTTCACCTGGCAAAGCATCAACATCGACGGCACGACCAAATCGCTTCGGAAAGAAGATAATGCTCTGCGTTTGGTGGGACCAGAAAGGAATCGTGTACTATGAGCTGCTAAAATCGGGCGAAACTGTCAATGGGCATCGCTACTGACAACAACTGATCAATTTGAACCATGCATTGCTCGAAAAACGGCCAGAATGGGACACGAAACACGAACGAGTGATATTGCAGCACGACAACGCTCCGTGCCATCGCACTTCCATCGTCCAGGACACCATCAAAACGTTGAAATTGGATCTGCTACCGCACTCGCTGTATTCACCAGACCTGGCCTCTTCCGATTATCACTTGTTCCGGTCGATGGCGCATAGCTTGGCTGGGCTACACTTAGCCAATTTCGGAGAAGTGCAAAATTGGTTGGATGAATGGTTTCGGTTCAAAGACGCGTCGTTTTATCGTCGCGGTATTCATGTATTGCCAGAGAGATGGCAAAAATGTGTAGCTAGCGAGGGACGATACTTTGAATAAACCATTTTTTGTATTTCTCTTGAAATTTTCTATTTTTCATTGATCAAAAAAACCCGGAAACTTAGCTGCGCACCTAGTACATGTGTACAGAATAGTATAGAATAGCCAAAAAGAAATCTTAAAAAAGTCTTCACAATTTTGTGAAAAAATTACGAAATTATAAAGATTCGTTACTTTTATGTTACTCGTTACCATTACAGTAACGAGTTATTTTTTCAATGGATAACGAGTAATGGTAATAAATTATTTTTATCAATGAGTAACGAGAAATAGTAACGTATTACTCGTTACTCCAATTCGCGCTATTCCTCCTTATCTCATCGCCCCGTGCGAAATCTACGATCTACTTGAGACTCATTGCGCGTGGGACGATGAGGTAAGGGGAAATAGGACGTGCCGGAGCAAGTCAAAAACTGGCTGATATGTGCAATGCGTGCCGAACTCCGACATAAATAGAGACGAAGACTACATCTCCGTCTTTCTTTTATCATGCGATTCCGAAAGAGAAAGTGATACTGTTTTCACCTTCTATCTCTTTTATGCAATTTTTTTTCCTGTTTGTACCTCAGTTTCGTTGTTCAAATATTGGAAACTCTCGGTTTATTCTTGTTATGTCTATGCTTCCGCTCTAAATGCGAAGTACACACGATTCTCAAATGTATCCGTTATCACCAGGTTTAAAAAGTAAAACCTGTAATGTCGTTACCGTTTTTTTTCATTTACGATTTGGTAACATTACTTTTTAATTAAAAACAGTTGTAACAGTAACGCATTTACGCAGTTATGTTTTTTTTTTTAATAATAACGAACAATTTTGTAAGTTTTACAAGAAACTTATCATTTCTTTGCACATATAGAATATATATCTATAGATCAATTAAAAAGAAATTCTAAAAAATTCTTAATAATTTGTAAAAAAATTACGAAATTATACAGATTCGTTAATTTTAAGTAACCATTACGGTAACGAGTTTTGCTATGAATGGGTAACGAGTGAGGGTAACGCATTACTTTTTATAAGTAACTTTTTCAACTCTGCTTATCACATTTACTCCTGTTAATGTGGGGCTGCATTTTTATTCTGTCATCATTGGCCAGACGTATATGCTCTATTGGTGCAATGCATTTTGCATCTGTTGTCAATAATCTTATAAATATTTCATGTCAGAGCGCGTTCCTTGACACAACTTATTACAAAATTAAACTTTTAATTATTGTAAAAATCAGTTGACATGACACTAGATACTTCTGTCAGTAGATATTATTAAAAGTAAACACATTTTATGTATGATTTATTGTTGCTGCTTTTAATCTTATTAAATGTTGTATATATGTCAGAGCAAATTTTTCTGATATTACTTATTATTACGAAAACCATATCATATTCAGATGCATGTGGTCTTTAATATAATGACATGCAAACACATCATACACATATAAATGTATCTGCTTTAAATATTCATATACATAATGCATATGTCAAACCGAACTTCTCTAACATTATTTATTCACAAAAAATCACATAGCATCATGCAAGATTTTTATATTATTATATAAAAAACATATATTTATATATATTCAAGCATATATATATATATATATATATATATATATATAT
>NW_022639562.1:934481-934721 GCF_010583005.1 Odontomachus brunneus
CCTGTTCTACTCAGAGCTGGAAAATCTTGCCCGGACGCACTGGCGTTTTACTCCTTCTATTTCTCATACCGAGATACTTCTGTTTGTCTGTGTGACTACGTTCCCTCGGCCAAGTTCGGCGCACCGAGCGAGGGAATGACATTGTCTCTCTCGCTCGGTGCGCCGAACTCGGCCGAGCGCGCGTAGTCACACGGACGGACAGAAGCTTCTCTGTGTGAGAAGTGGAAGGAGTAAAACGCC
>NW_022639562.1:937197-938464 GCF_010583005.1 Odontomachus brunneus
ATTATGTCGGCAAAGCATGCCAAAATTACTTGAGGGCAGAGTGCTGCAAAAACCGAACAAGATGTGTCGAGCAACGTGTGACGACAAATTTGCAGCAAACAGCGAGCAAGACGTGCCGAGCAAGGCGTGATGGCAAATTTACGGCAAAAATCGAGGAAGATGTGCCGGCTATAAACAGGCCAAAACTACCCGAGTAGAATTTGCACCTTATGAGAATCTAGTCATTATATAATAAATTTGTATCCAATAGACACATACACATAGTTATTAGTTAGTGTAATTAGACAGTGATGAACCAATAATGTAACGTTTTTGCGAATATATACAATATATTAACTAATAATAAGATAAAAGAAACAACATAATTATGGTAAAAAACCAAACTAGTTGCTAGGCAATATCACTTTTCCTAATGAGGATATAATATAAGTTACTTAATAGTTACAAAAAAAAAATATAACTAGTGATGTAGTTTATTTTCTACATTAGGCATATATCATCAGTAGATAGACTGTCCTAGTTAAAATTTTTAGTTCTATGAAATGCTATTTGTGTCTTTTAGAGATGACATCAGTGGCTTTTCTTATTGAACACTTCCTAATCATGTAGAACGTAAGTATCTCACAAGTAACACTACCCAAATGTAAATCACCGATTTTGATAATTTTTGAATATGTTGTAGTAGACGTAAAAATAAGACATACGTATTTTTTTTTATCGGCGGAAAACCATATTTACACCCCTTTGGATTTATGGGTATCGATTTAATTGTTTTGTATGTATGGATTTAGTATTTTCGGCCCGAACCAAATAAAATAGTTGCATCATCAAGAGATATGAAAAATGAAAAATTTTCGACTCGGTTCGATCATTTTTAAGGGGTAAACCACCCCCTGTATTTGAAACAAAAATTTAAAAAAATGCCCAGATAATTGCAAATTTTATTCAAAAATTTTGAAAAAAATATATGTTACACTCGCATCCAAAACAAAAGTGAGACTGTTTGAGGATTTAAGGGTGACCACCCTTTTATCGAATTTCTTACGTAACATTTAAATTTATCCCGAAATAATGGTAAACAGTTTCATTTATCGTCAAATTAATTAATATTAACAAATTAGACTGATCAACCCTTCAATTCTATAAGGGGGTGAGGGAAAACCTACCCTTAATAAGAGTAAGAAACCAGGATCGTGGCCCTTAGCATTACCCAGGATCACGACGGGGACGTGGCCGCGTGGATCCCATTTTATTTTATTTTTTTTGG
>NW_022639562.1:940926-941509 GCF_010583005.1 Odontomachus brunneus
TATATTGTCTTGGAAAAATTCCTTGCTCACATTGGATTTGAACTCGAGATCTTTGGTTCTTCAAGTCTGTCGTCCTATATGTTACTCCACTTTAACTTCACTAACAAACGTGTTTCGTACGGCCTTCATATGTTGCATGAGATTTCGCACGACTTGCTCGGCTTTTGCCGTCAGTTTGCCGTCATATGTTGCTCGGCACGTCTTGTTCGATTTTTGCCGCAAATTTGCCGTCACGCGTTGCTCGACACATCTTATTCGCTATTTGCTGCAAATTTGTTATCACGCATTGCTCGGCACGATTTGCTCAGTTTCTGCTATCAATATGGCGTCATACTACTAATGATAGCTTGTCTGGTTTTTGTCAGCAGTTTGTTATCACGCTTGCTAACAGGTCGTGTCGCAATATTGCACACATTTTCCCGACATTACTTGATATAGCAAATCATGCTGTAGTTTTGTTGTTATTCTGTTGATAAAACTTGCAGCACGCTTTGCCGAAATTTGCTTTTGGCACGTTTGGCTATCAGGATATATATATATATATATATATATATATATATATATATATATATATATATATATA
>NW_022639562.1:941665-942535 GCF_010583005.1 Odontomachus brunneus
ATATATATATATATATATATATATATATATATATATATATATATATATATATATATATAGTCCGCAAATTTGATACTATGTATAATTGTATAAGATGATTCCCTTCAATCATGTCTTACATATGAGGAAACATAACATAGTTTGTTATAGGAAAAGTAAAGTATATGGAATGTGGAAAGTATGTGGAAAAGTTTGTTTTTGTTTGTTATAGAAAAAATTATGTAACAATGAATCTCTAAGATAGTATATATAATTACATGAAACATTTTATTATATCACATTACATATGGTTACATGAGATGTGATTCGTTAATGAAAATAATAACATCTCGTGTGTCAGAATACGTAATACTGATTGATATCAATAATTGTGTCTATGAGTGAACTTTTGTGACACTATATGTAATTGTAAAAGATAGCTTCAATAATATTTCACATATCAGAATATGTAGCTCTAATATTTTTAAGAACAGTCGTGTATCTGTCAGAGCAAATTTTTCTGAAAATACTTTTACTGAATGATGATTCGTTTTATATCTATAAATATTTCAAGTCAGTTTGTGTTACAAAGATGTTGCATATATTACAAACATGTGACAATGCCAAAGGAGATATCTGCGGTATCAAATAGTATTTTATGTTTTGACATTGAAATACATGTCTACAAATTCAATTGAAAGCACCCAGTAAGCAAATTGAGCGCAGACTGCGCGCAGATTGGCAGGAAATTTGATAAAAAAACCCACAGTAAAACCATAGTTATCTGTGTCTACATTAGGCTACGGTTTTGGCGACATATCTTGCTATCGGGCAATTGATACCAAATTTGCAGCAATTATCCGACAACAAGCTCTGCCGCATATCTAGCGG
>NW_022639562.1:942545-949839 GCF_010583005.1 Odontomachus brunneus
CCCAGTAAGCAAATTGAGCGCAGACTGCGCGCAGATTGGCAGGAAATTTGATAAAAAAACCCACAGTAAAACCATAGTTATCTGTGTCTACATTAGGCTACGGTTTTGGCGACATATCTTGCTATCGGGCAATTGATACCAAATTTGCAGCAATTATCCGACAACAAGCTCTGCCGCATATCTAGCGGCAATTTGGCAGCAAGATTTGATATAACAGATTCTGCTTCAAATTTGTTATCTATTTGCCATCAAAAGTTGATAGCAAGCTCTGCTCGAAATCTATTTGCGCAGGTTTGGCTATCTGCACAGTTTAGGCTTAAATAACCACCTTTGCTTTCATAATTCTAAGCAATTCTTTACGTTACAATATAGACCCATATATTTATCACGTCAGAATAGACGCCTTTGCTTTTACTTATTATATTCTAAACAATACATTATATTACAATATAGGTCCATAATATTTATTACTCACCAGCTCACGTCAGAATAGACATTTCTGGTTTTACATATTAGTCCTAACAATTACATTCGAACATACATGTACAATATTTATTATACAACTCACGTCAAAGTAGACGCCTCTGGCGTCACACTATTCAAAACTTTACACACTATTCAAAACAATAACATTCCAATGTACATTTACTATATTTATTATGCAACACACGTCAGAATAGACGCCTCTAGTTTTATATATTATTGGAAATAATTACATTGCAATTTACATGTACAATATTTTTAATGCAGCTCACGTCAACATAGACGCCTCTGGTTTTACACATTATTTCAAACAATTACATTATAATGTACATCTATAATATTTATTATGCGGTTTAAATAGTCTAAATAGACGTCTAAATAGACGCCTCTTTATCTATTATAGAAAAAAGTACATTACATATAAATCTGCTCCATGCGAGAAATCCACGAGATCAGGAAGCGACGAAAGAGAGTAGGAGCGAGCGATCGTGGACAAGAAGGACATACGACGACGGACGCGGATTCAACGAGTGGAGAACACCAGACACAATGTCATCTGACAGAGACTACAAACGATACAACGACAGAGGCAGACATGACAGATCCGCGTGATCGCATGTACGAAAAACGAGAGGCCGCAAATTATCAAGACTACAGGCGCGACACCTCGATGACCCGTAGGAAACAATCTCGCGAGCGTGGGAACCCGAACGAGCGCAGCGGCGCGCTCAAGCGAGACCCATGTCGGGAGAGATATCCTCGAGAAACTCGCGCGATCCCTGACAGGCGGGAGAGGTCTAGCAAACGAAGCGAGGCACCTCCCACGCGCGCGCGTGCGATAAACAGGAGAAGGGAATACTAGGTGGCGGCGGGACGCCGTGCGTTCGAGATCTGCGTATCTTTTCGTTCCAGAGAGAGAAAAATATCGAGAGCGCGGTTCTGCTAGGCCGGAACTCGAACCCGGATCTTTCGCTTGCCGGGCGACTGCTCTAAAACCACTGAGCTACCTGACACTCCACGCTCACGACACTCTCCTCTCCCTAGATAACGCTCAGAGATGTCATTCGGAAGCGACATCTCTGGCGCGATCCCGAGCACACGGCGACTACAGAGAGAAATAATGTTACTGTACTAAATGGTACAGCTGTCAGTCTCTCAAAGTCAAAGGTTGCTATTCTTTAAGACCTGGCCTAGCAATAAATAGGAACCACCGAAACGTGACTTCAGCGCTGATAGAAATAGAAAATCCCGTATAGCAGGGACAGGGACATCTCGTTGTTACGCGCCGACCAGCCTTTGGCTGATCTGCGCGACAAGGAACACACTGACAGACACGACGACAACGCACCAAACGGATCACCCACCGTAAATGTATGTATCATGGCGGGAGACTCCGACGACTCGACCAGACTTAACGTCAAGGCGTTATTAGACACGGGGGCGGCTATATCCGCCGTCAACCCAAAGACTATCGCGAG
Organism: Odontomachus brunneus; assembly: GCF_010583005.1. Taxonomy (NCBI): domain Eukaryota; kingdom Metazoa; phylum Arthropoda; class Insecta; order Hymenoptera; family Formicidae; genus Odontomachus; species Odontomachus brunneus. The sequence goes on from NW_022639562.1 coordinate 944,507, forward strand.
ACTAGAGACACACACGCGTCTTTATCCCGATGATTATCGGCGAAGACTTTCTAGAAAAACATATCTGGATCGGGAGCAATCCATTGGCTGTCATGATCCTCACAGCAGGAACAAAAGTAAAAGAAGAGACCGATAAAAACGTAAAGGCCCCCGAATCGGCGTCAATATTGACGTTGGCGAGCGCGCCAAGCGTCTCGCCCATCGGCCCGAAAATAAATAGAAACGAGCCTTCGATCTCGAGCTCGATGCGTCATATGCGTCAAACGCATATTCTCATTATTTAGAGACATAGAATATAAAGAGGAACCTGAAAACCTCCGAAATGACGGGAGGATGACGAACAAAATAGACAAGTACATAATCCCAGCTAGACGTACACCAAAACCAAAAAGAGTCAACTGGACTAGACAGCTAGAAACTGGCGGGAGGATGCCTTGGGGAGACGCCAAATGCCCGGAATGGACCAAACAATTGGAGAGGCGCCGAATTCGTCAACACCACAGGCAGAGCGAAAAAAAGAAAAGGACAACCAAGGCGATCGAGACGACAAGGAGAGAGGCGAACTCGAAAACGTACTCCAGGTTGAGAACAAAGGCGATAATCAAACTAAATCGTCTGAACGGTGAATTCTTCATATCTTATTTCTTCCATCACATGTCCAAACTTCGGACACCGTGTCAATGCACTACAACATTATAAATCCTCCACATTACGAACTGATGGGCTGCATAAAAAAAATTATGATAACTTCGAAGTGGTTACCTCTGACGCTTTTCATTGGCTGTCGCGACAAGCTAGTCATCTGCATGCTGCGTCCTGGGATCTGATTCTCATCGTGCGAATAAAATGAGCATGTGAAAATTAGTATTATATACGTTATATATAACGTGAACTAAACGATTTTCACTTGCGCATCTCATTCATACGATGTCGAAAATCGGTACCTTACATCTTATGTAAATGAGTCCTAATAGCCAGATATACCCACGCCAGCACGCGTGCAACCAATTCGTAGTTCAAACTTTTTGTTTAACATAGACCTTGAAATCATTTTCTGAAAGCCTCATAATATTCTGTAATGTCACCTGCATGGCTATGCACTTTTATTTTTTATCTAGGTACAAAGAATTTTTCATACTAAGTGAGAATATAAAGCGTTGTCTAAATACGAGGGCTGCTCCGTAAATTTTGCGACTTGACAACACTGGCGTTGCTAGGTAAAATCTAACCTTACCATCAAAAAGTTTGACAGTTTGGAAGATTTTTTTACTCGAAACGTTTTGTCGTACAGAGGCTACTTGTATTGTTTACAGTGACTTGAAAATTGTATTTCAGCGAAAAAATGGAATTAACACGAGAACACTTTCGTGCGATGATTTTTTACGACTTTCGACGTGGATTATCGAGACAAGAGTGCATCGATCAACTTGCTTCCACTTTTGGCAATGAAGCACCACACAAGGCCACTATTTGTCGCTGGTTTAATGAATTCAATCGTGGTCGTAGTTCGCTCACCGACGAACCTCGCGAAGATCGTCCAAAATCAGCTGCTGTGCCAGAAAACATCGATGCTGTGCGTGAATTGATAATGCAAGATCGACATGTGACATACCGTGAGATTCAGGCATCCCTGGGTGTTGGTATGAATTGCATACAAAGGATATTGCATGAATATTTGGCCGTAAAAAAAATTTGTTCACGTTGGATCCCGCACAATTGCTCAAAAAAAGGATCGTGTAAATTGGTGCAAAAAAATGCTGAAGAAATTCGATCGAAGTGCGTCAAATGCCGTATATAACCTTTACACAGGTGACGAGTCATGGATCTATGCATATGATATGAAACTAAACAGCAGTCGACTAGTGGGTCTTTCAAAGTGAACCTAACCCAACAAAAGTTGTTCGCGCTCGAAGTACTTTGAAACAAATGGTCGCCTGTTTTTTCGGAAAAACTGGTCATGTGGCAACAGTACCCTTAGAGAAACGTAGAACGGTCAATTCTGAGTGGTACACAACCATTTGTTTACCAGAAGTCTTCGGCCAAATAAGGAAAAACAACTCAAGACGACGAATCATTCTTCACCATGACAATGCGAGCTCTCACACATCGGCTCAAACAACCGCCTATTTGAGCAGTGAAAACATCGAATTAATGAGTCATCCACCGTACAGTCCTGATTTGGTACCCAATGACTTCTTTTTGTTCCCGAACATTAAGAATAAACTGCGTGGTCAACGATTTTCGATGGGAGCGGTGCACTTGGACACAGTGCATTTGGACACAGCCAATCACAGCACCGTGTGATTAGAGACATTTGTAGGGTCCCTTGGAACAGCGACTTGTGATTGGACTGTGTCCAATTGCCCCGTGTCCAACTGATATACACCCGTTTTCGACGCCAGAAGAAGCGGTTGATGCGTTTAAAACACATGTTTTGGAGGTACCACTTTCGGAGTGGCATGGATGCTATAATAAATGGTTTGAGCGAATGCAGAAGTGTATTGATCATCATAGAGAATACTTTGAAAAACAATAAAGTCATTTTCAATGACAAATTACCGTGTTTTCCTTACTAGTCGCAAAACTTACAGAGCAGCCCTCGTACCTAACCTTTTTATGAAATGAAACTTATATTTTTTGAGATATTCAAGAGCCAGGAGTATTCTCGCACTTTTCGAACACTCTGTATATTTGTGTACACATGCAATTGTACAAGATAAATAAATAAATATGTACGTATATAAGTGTGGGAAAATATATACGCAAGCTCCTGTTTCACTTTATATGATCAGCACTGCAGCCCAATACTGCCGCAAAATGCACAAAAACGACAAATTCAAAAGGTTCTAACTCAAAAACTATAATTTTTCAGACTTTGCGCCCATTCACATTTTTTATCTGCACATCAAAAACTATCATGAGCACACTTTCAGAAAATTTGACCCGAAATCCATTTTCTATAAGGATTCTGCGGGATCCTTTATTGTTATTTCGTGTAGAGTCATATTGAAGTTAAAAAATATTAATATAATTATAAAATATTAATATAATTAAAGATAAAAAGAAATACATTATTTTTAAAAAATTCTATTTTTATTTAATATAAAATTAATTAAGCAAATATACATAAGCACCTTTATATAATTCAAATAATTATCTGTTTTAGAATATATCTGTATTAGAATAGAATAACATATTTATTCAAAACATATTTATATCTAAGATATTGATAACGTTCACATATTATTTAGTTTTCAAGAATATTAATAATTTGAGAACTAAGATAGTAATCAATATATTACTATGTGTATTAATATATTGTAATATATTTAATAGATAATAATAATGAAAAATATGAAAAACAAAACAATAAAACTTTAAAAAATGGAAGTAAAAATAAATTTTAAATAGTTTTATTTCAATATCCATTTAGCATTGCTGCTTTAAAAAGTAAAATTTTTGTCTTATTTTCATTTAGAAGAAAACCCATACAAACGTCCGCCTTCGATTTTTATGAACTTGTAATATGTTGTACTTTAGATCAAAATAACAGATACGTTTTTCATTATATGTGCCCTTTCGCAAGTTTAGGGAGTAAAATATCCCTTTGAAAAAAATCAATTTTTTTTATTCGAATATAATGAAATAATAGAATATAATAAAAACTATAAGGGAGATAGAAAAAAATATTTTGAATAAAAGTTGAATGGTTTGAAGAATATTTTATTGAAATTATTTTAATAATTATAATAAGAAGTGGTGGGGGAAATATTAACAAAAAAAAATTTTTTTTTCAAATAATTTCTGCAAACCAGATAATTTTTCAAATTTTTTTTCAAATAATTTCTGTACTCTTTAAACAATTCAACTTTTATTCAAAATATTTTTTTCTCTCTTTTATAGTTTTTATTATATTTCCTTCAAATAAAAAAAATCGATTTTTTTCAAAGGGGTATTTTACCCCCTAAACTTGTGAAACGACACATATAATAAGAAACGTATATGTTATTTTGATCTAAAGTACAACATATAAGTTCATGAAAATCGGAGGCGGACACTTGTATGGGTTTCCTTGTTAGACGATTTCTCCTTTTATTAAATATTAAACCAGCTTTGGAAAAAAAGTCGTTCACATGGGACTGATGTACCTAATGCACATAACTTTTCCTTCGCAAGCTTTGAAAAATGAGGAAATAAAGCTGAATGTTTTTCTTACTCTAAAGAGGATCTGCTTTACGTTGTAAGGTGTCCTTTTCCATGTATCTCTATTAATATCGGCAATAATAATAGCGGCGTGAGGGTGGGTTCTGAATTCAAGTATTTAGGACTCATCCTGGATGGTATTTGAGGATTTCAATGACACTTCGAGATTTTGGCCCCCAAGGCAAGCACTCTTGGCGGTTTCCTACTCAACATTGGCGATTCTAAAAGGAAGGCAAGGCGGCTATATACGAATGTCGTTCATTCAGTGGTTCATTTGGCCCTGTATGGAGTCCAGATGTGGGCGAACAAAATGGCGAGAAGCTAGCGAATACTGTCGCTGACTCGACAAGTACAGAGGTGGATCGCCATCCGTCTAGCCCGCGCCTACAGGACAACTTCGCATATGGCCGCCCCGATCCTGGCAAGTCTCCCCCCTCCCTGGAACTCCAGACTCGAATGTACGTCACAACCTATCGGCGTGTAAGAGAGCTCCTACAGGAGAAGGACAAAGACAACGTGGCGAGGGCCATTGCACTGGTCAGAAGGCAAGCCTGTTAACATCTCCTCTTGAGGTAGAAAATCCACCTGGGAGATCCACCAGGCGACAGGAAGAAAAATCGCCGAGGCCACCCGGCCCTGTCTGCAGGAATGGGTGGACAGGGCCCGCGGAGAGCTGATTACAGACCACGCAGGTGTTCATCGGAATGTTTCGGTGAATATTTGCAAGTATAGAAAAGGAGCGTACCACCCACTGCCACCACTACGGAACCGAAATTAACTCGGCGTTGCATACCATGGAGGATTATCCCTTCTGGGAAACGCAACGCCAGGTCCTGATGAGGACGGATTTCTTTCCCTCGGCCCTTATCAAGGCTAGGTTGGGGAGAGGGCTAGTCTGCCATAGTCTCCTTCTGTGAGGAAGTTATCTCAGATGTCTAAGATGCGGCGAGATGGAAGGGGAAGAGCGGACACGCAGACGGCGCACGGCCCGTCCCTTGCTCGCGCACCATCGCGGAGTGGAAGGGTGGCGTACCAGGGCACGGAAGGGACGCGTTACAGACGGTTCCCTGTCCCAGTAAACCCCCTGGAGCGTCGGATGTAGGAGCGGAAATACGTAAATCTTGGGGGGG
>NW_022639562.1:950000-957930 GCF_010583005.1 Odontomachus brunneus
TTGGGGGGGGGGGGCGCTGTTGCATCAAATATGCGGCGGCAGCCTCTCCAAACGCCAAACAGCAATAGCGATTTCGGAGGGTGGGGGTGGCATTTACGCTATCGCCCTCTTCCCGGGAATGAACTGTCCTGACACTAAGGGGAAAACGGGAACACATAATGTATTATCCCCTTCCTCCCCTCCCCCAATGAAGTCGGTCGGGACAGCAGTAAAAAGTAACAGGAAAATAAAGAAAGTAAATGATAGTTTCAAACTGAAAAAGTCGATTAGAGTTCGCACAACAGAAATATTAGAAATATATCACATTAGGATATCCTAAATATATTGTAAAATTCCTAGAATATCTCTATGATGTATTTTGAACATTTCTGCTCTGTGCGAGTTAAATACAGGGCTTTGAATTCAAAATTTAAACAAGCTATAAAATTGCTATAGAAAACGTTAAAATACAAAGGAGAGTATAACTTTTATAGAGGGGTTTCGCGACCGCTTGGGGATTGTTTTATATATGTGTGAAGCTAGCATATTAACTCGTGGAAAATCATGAATTATGAAGAGTTCTGAGTTCCTTTTAAATAGTTCTAGAGTTCCTGATAGGTTAAACCAATAGTTCATTAAAGTTCCTGATAGGTTAAACCAATAGCTCATTAAAGCAGAAAAACGGCTAAGGATAAACTGATATGCCAGGTTCACGCAGCATATCACTATGTTCTACACGCGCGCCGACGTCCGCCAAAATAAAATTTAGACAGATTTATAGTTCTACAAAAGTTCTATGAAGAGTTCTGCTATATAAAAGCAAAAAAGTCATTTAAAAATAAATAAAGTATCACGACGAACTTAACACTCTGACCGAGAAATAGTCCAATAACGCGAAGCTTAACAAATACACCTAGCTTGACAAATACACTTCTCGTATAGTTCTAAATATATTAAGGAGGTATTCTACTTTGTCGCGCTAATTTCTAGGAGATTTTTAGAAATTTTGTTTGGGGAAAACGGGTAAATATTTTTAAAAATTTCTTGTTGCCCTTTATTTGTCACATTTTAAAGATTAATTATTAATTTTTTTAAAACAAGAAATATAAATAATAATTAAGTTATATTTATTTTACCTCTGCATTGTATGCACGGTTAATCGGCGTCCATGATTCCAGATCTCCCTATAAATCAAAGTTAAAAAATCAAACGTCATTTTAATCAAAACACTTGAGGCTATCATGAAAATTAGAATTATTAATTTTGTTTAATAAATAAATAAACTTGTTTTTAAAAAAGTTCGATTTTTACTCTATTTTTTTATGTTTCCGAGTCCGAGTAAAAATATAAAAAATGGAAATATCAAGATAATTCTAGTTCCGGCGATAAAGGAATATTTATTTTATAAACCTATAAAGTTGGTGAAGATCGGTCCAATAGTTTTCTCTCAATCATTGACTCCAGTTCCAAAAAACGTGTTTCGAGAAAATCGCGTTTAAAGTTTTCGTTAAAGTTTTTATATAAATAATGATGGATATTACATTAATCGTTGATTCCGGGGCCATAAAGTGAACCTTCCTCCGCCTCAAACATTGTTTCCCTTGTTGCTCTCTCCTCTCGAACCGCTATTCTCGCCTCCTTTGTCATCGCTGATGCCCGGAGTCCGGTCAATTCGATTTTCATCCCGCAAAGCTACAAAATTTTGAGCAGCGGGCTTAATTCGAATACCCATGGTCTCCACTATTTTTAAAATATTGTTGAAACCATCGTTAAAAATGCACACAGCCAAGTAGGTGGCTACGTCGATTATAGTTTTGCCGGAATACATGTGCTTCGGCGGAAATATCTAAATCATTGAGTTTAGGGATTCGTTATTATTTTGCGTGTTGGCTCCGAGGCATCTGTGTAATAAATCGTCCCGTGATAAGTCCTCGTAAATAGGTTTAATTGCTTTTGCAACTTCATCATTCAGAGGCGAGTCATGTTTCGAGCGTTCCATTGGCTTCTGCTTTGCGCCATTTACACCAACTCTCAAGACTTGGAGGACACCAATCATGTTGAGGATTTTTATCAGTCGAGCGTTTATGATAATAAGCAGCCTAAACTGCATTCGTCATACTTTCAATGGAATTTGAGTTTCTTCAGGTAGCCAATCGATAATACGTCGTCAAGTCGGTGATTACTTTGTCAACTTCCCCTTGCTTCTACCGTCAAGAAATTTATTTTTTTTTTTTTAAAGCACGTAGTCGTATGTGCCCACTCGTTTTTCCACGTGTCCAATGCACTCTGTCTTTTGCACAATAACTTCGTCGCTGTAGGTTTCACATTCAAAATTCATTTGAAGGTTTTAGAGTCTCCGTCGCATATGTACGTGATATATTTTACTCCATATTTTGCTTCCGATCTGTAAAACATTTTCTAAGTGATATCTACTTTCATTTTGCCAGCGCTACCTTTATAATTGGTATTGCAACTTTCTTCATGATCTTTGTGCCATTTGTCATATTCAGCTATGTCTTTCTTATGATTCCATACATTACATGCTTGACAAAATGACGATTTGACAACAGTATCGATAATTTTTTTTGAAAATTTACCAATAAGAGTAGCAACGCCGAGCAACAAACTGAATCCTCTTTTTTTCCATGTCCCATCTCCTGACATAGTCAAATATAAAGCATTTCCGGTTTCAGCAGCACTCTTCTCTTTTTCCTCTGCAACGGCTCGTTGCAACGATAAATCATAAACTGTTTTAGATGCGAGGTGTGCAGGCGTAATATGTTCTTATTGCCATTCCTTTACCAAGATCCATAATTCCGCAAAATAGTTATAGTCCATAAAATTCGATTCCAAGAAGCCGCATAGCTAACACGATGCGCCGATTGATGTCATATGAATTCTTAAAAAGCGGGCACGAAAGGATTTTATATTGTTACATTGACAATGAAGTGCGATTTTGAAACCTAATCCACTTGCTTCAGTAATTTGCACGTTTTGCTAACAGTCTTTGCAAATTATAAATTCATTGATTGTCGAAAATACAGTAAAAAAGTTTAATATGCAGTATCCGATATTTCTATTGGCGTGTGTCTCTGTATGATCAGTTCTCTGCAATTTATCAGCGAATGTAAAACTGGTATTCCTTTCTACAGTGTAACGATTTCCACAAAAATATCTTTTTTTTCTTCGCTCTGCATGTGAATACTGCTTTTTACTTCTTTTCTTATCAATACTTGTAAATTTGAAATGTTCGTGTCAACGTTTTCGATCTCTACATTCGCCGAATTACGAAAAGAAACTGCTTACAAATACAAAGAACTCTTAAGGATAAAACAAGAAACCGAAATGTGTTGTAGAAGGGGAAGTTGGGGAGAGATAAAAAGATCTCTCGGCGAGTACGCTCAGATTCCCGCAGGTATCAGCGCGCTGACGGTTGCGCAGCCGGTTCTCAACGCGATACCTTCATTAATATTTCGAACTTCTTTAAAACTTTTTATGGGGATATTCTACAGACTATAAGGATTAAAAATATGGAAAAAATCGATTTTTTTGATCCGACAAAATAGAATACCCTCTTAAAACACTTTCTAAACAGTTCCGAATATTAACAATATTGGATGATTATTAAATAAATAAACACTATCCAAGTGTACCGTACTTAAACGCAAGTGGAAATTTCTGAGTTCTGTTTCCACTGAAATACTTCTCACATAGTTTTTACGTATAACTAAACAAAATCTGAAGAACAACGCGCAGTGGCGACGTTGTACGATTTTTAAATAAATTAATACAACTATAACGAAGTCAGGTAAATACTAAGTAAAGCACTATGAGAGAAAGGCATAATACACTATTCGCAATGTAGGAGTTTTGTTTCTTGTTAAATATTTCTTACATTGTTTTAGACATACTAAAGAAAATTCTGTAGAGTTTCACGCGCCACCCATGTTGTATCTTCTTTAAAAAATTAATATCTGTTGAACGATGCCGAATTATAACATAGTGATATGCTGTCCAAAATCTGGGAGTTCTGCTTTATTCAAAATAATTTTCGAACAGTGCTGGATATATTAAAGAGAATTCCGAAGAGATTTAGGTGCCAGCAATGTTGCATGTTTCTTAAAAAATTAATATCTGCTGAGCGATGCCCAAATAGACACAATATGGTGATATGCTGTCCGAAATCTGAAAGTTCAGCTTTATACAAAATAATTTTTGGATAGTTATGAGTGTGCTGAAGAGAGTTCCGAAAAGTTCCAAGCGCTCACAATGTCATATTTTTTTTATAATTAATATTTTCTGAGTGATGCCCAATTAGACACAAAAAAGTGATATCTTATCCGAAATTTGGGAGTCTGCATTATCCAAAATGATTTTTAAACAGATCTGGATATATTAAAGAGAGTTCCGAAGAGTTCAAGGCGCATGCAATGTTTCATGTTTTTTAAAAAATTAATATCTGTTGGACAGTGTACAATTAGACACAATATAATGATATGCTGTCTGAAATCTGGGAGTTCTGCTTTACACAAAACAATTTTTGGATAGTTATGAGTATGCTGAAGAGAGTTCCAAAAAGTTCCAGGCACCAGCAATGTTGCATTTCTTTTTTTAATTAATATTTGCTGAGTGATGCTCAATTAGACATAAAAAAGTAATATGCTATCCGAAATCTGGGAGTTCTGCATTATCCAAAATGATTTTCGAACAGATCTGGATATATTAAAGAGATTTCCGAAGAGTTACAGGCGCCAGCAATGTTGCATGTTTTTTAAAAAGTTAATATCTGTTAAACGATGCCCAATTAGATGCAAAAAAGTGATATGTTGTCCGAAATCTCGGAGGTCTGTTTTATCCAAAATAATTTTCGGATTTTCCTGAGTATATTAAAGAGAGTTCCGAGGAGTTCCAGGCTCTTGCAATGCAGTATCTTTTTTAAAAATTAACATTTGCTGAGTGATGCCCAATTAGATACAATACAGGCTGTCCCGCATAAGACGTCCAAGAAGAAAAATATAAGTAGAACAGGTAAAAGTGAACATATATTGTAGACGTCATTTTCAGCAATCGTTCATTTCCTTCACCAATTCCTCCGCCGGTCACGGCGCGACGTATATCCCGCGTATATTAATTCTTAAAAAAGATACAAAATTGCAAGAGCCTGGAACTCTTCGGAACTCTCTTTAATATACTCAGGAAAAACCGAAAATTATTTTGGATAAAGCAGAACTTTCAGATTTTGGACTGCATATCATTATATTGTACCTAATTGTGCATCGTTCAACAGATATTAATTTTTTAAAAAAACATACAACATTGCTGGCGCCTGGAAATCTCCGGAACTCTTTTTAATATACCCACAACCGTTCGAAAATTATTTTGGATAAAGCAAATTTCGGATAGCGTATCACTATATTTTGTCTAATTGCATATCGCTCAGAAAATATTAATTTTTAAAAAAGATACAACGTGCCCGGCGCCTGGAACTCTTTGGAACTCTCTTTAATATACGTAGATCTGTTCGAAAATCATTTTGGGTTTTACGTGATTGTTTGAAAAATGACGTCTACAATATATGAATACACAATACAATATATTCACTTTTATCTGTTTTACTTATATTTTTCTTCTTGGGCGTCTTATGTGGGACAGCCTGTATTGTGTCTAATTGGGTATCACTTAGCAAATATTAATTTTTAAAAAAGATACAACATTGCTGGCGCCTGGAACTTTTTGGAACTCTCTTCAGCATACTCATAACTATCCAAAAATTGTTTTGTATAAAGCAGAACTCCCAGATTTCAGACAGCATATCACTATATTGTGCCTAATTAGGCACCGTTCAACTGATATTAATTTTTTAAAAAACATACAATATTACTAGCGCCTGGAACTCTTCGGAAATCTCTTGAGTATATTCATAACTGTTCGAAAATTATTTTGGATAAAGCAGAACTCCCAAATTTCGGATATATCACTATATTGTGTCCAATTGTGCACCGTTCAATAGATATTAATTTTTTCAAAAACATGAAACATTGCTGGCGCCTGGAGCACTTTGGAATTCTCTTGAGTATACTTATAACTGTTCGAAAATCATTTTGGATAAAGCAGAACTTCCAAATTTCGGACAACGTATCAGTATATTTTGTCTAATTGCGCAACGCTCAGAAGGAATTAATTTTTAAAAAAGATACAACATTACATTCGCCTGGAACTCTTCGGACCTCTCTTATAATATACACAGATCTGTTCGAAAATCATTTTAAATAATGCAGAACTCCCAGATCTCGGATAGCATATCACTTTTTTGTGTCTAATTGGGCATCACTCAGAAAATATTAATTAAAAAAAAATATAATGTTGCTGGCGCCTGGAACTTTTCGGAACTATCTTCATCATATTCATAACTATCCGAAAATTATTTTGTATATAGCAGAACTTCCAGATTTCAGACAATATATCACCATATTGTGCCTATTTGGGCATCGCTCAGCAGATTAATTTTTTAAGAAACATGCAACATAGTTGGTGTCAGGAACTCTTTGGAACTCTCTTTAGTATACACAGAACTGTTCGAAAATCATTTTCGATAAAGCAAAACTCCCAGATTGCGGATAGCATATTAGTATTTTGTATTTAGTTGGTCGTCGTTCAACAGATATTAATTTTTTAACAAACATGCAACATTACTGGTGCCTGGAATTCTTTGGAACTCTCTTGATTATACTCATAACAATCCGAGAATTATTTTGGATAAAGTAGAACTTCCAGATTTCGGACAGCATATCACTATACTTTGCCTATTTGGGAATCGCTCAGCAGATATTAATTTCTTAAGAAACATGCAACATTGCTGGCGCCTAAAACTTTTCGCAACTCTTTTTAATATATCCAGTACTGTTCGAAAATTATTTTGGATAACGCAGAATTCCCAGATTTCGGACAGCATATCACTATTTTATATCTAATTGAGCATCGTTCAACAGATATTAACTTTTTAAAGAAGATACAACATGGGTGGCACGTGAAACTTTACGAAATTGTCTTTAGTATGTCTAAAACAATATAAGAAATTTAACAAGAAAGAGGACTCCTACATTGCGGATAGTGATGATGCCTTTTTCTCATAGTGTTTTACTTACAAGGAGACCCACACAAGTGTCCGTCTCAGATTTTCATGAATTTGTAATATATTGTTCTTTAGATCAAAATAACAGACACGTATTTTTTTATGTCTCCTTTCTCAAGTTTAAGAGATGAAATACCCCTTTGAAAAAAATCGGTTTTTTTCATTCGAAGAGAATATAATGAAAATTATAAGAGACAGAAAAAAATGTTTTGAATTAAAGTTGTATGGTTTGAAAAGTACTTTACAGAAATTATTTGAAAAAAAAATTTTTTGTCAATATTTCCTCCACCACTTTTTCTTATTTTTCAAATTGTAAAATTTGTTAATAACGAAATGAAAGGCTATTTCAATACGAATTCAACCATATATGATAAAGTTATTTTCCGATATACCATTAATGGGAAAAAATTATAAATCCTTACCAGGTACATACCTATGAAATGCGGATTTTTTTAAAGAAAGACACATGCTAATTTGAAGTGAATGGTTAAAGCTATTTATTTGAAGTATGCTCCATTCGACGCTATAACTTTCTCCCTTCTTTCTGGCAAAAGGTAGATTCCGCGACGATAGAAACTTTCATCTTTCGAAGCAAACCATGAATCGACCCATTTTTTTAATTCTTCAAAATTAGCGAAGTGCTGCTCAGCCAATCCGTGCGCCATCGACCGGAACAAGTAATAGTCCGAAGGAGCAATGTCCAGCGAATACGACGGGTGAGGTAGCACATCCCAATTCAATTCTTTTAAAGTTTCTTTGATAACTTTTTTGGTGTGGGCCGGCGCATTGTCATGTAGCAAAATCACTTTTCCATGTCTT